>NC_072736.1:98803343-98916628 GCF_026930045.1 Uloborus diversus
AGAACATAATTGGTACTTGGTAACTCGGCCGAGTAGTGAAAAGCCGAGTACTCGGTAACTCGGTACTCGGCCGAGTAGTGAAAGGCCGGGTACTCGGCTACTCGGCCCAAGTGCTACTTGGTACGTCTCTAATTTTAAGATTCAAAAATATGTTATAATGCTTAGATAAGATGTGATTTTGTTTAATGCTTTGCTTAAAGATAAGGTTTCCATTATCATGTACGTTTTTAGTCTAAAATAATATGTTAACCAACTACTTTTCTGAACTATAATAGTCATGGCGTGTAAGAAAAACTCAAAATTTTTATTTTGTTCTAAACTAATTTTGGAGTAAAAGCAATATTACAAGAGTGAAAAGCTGCATCACACACAGAAAGAGGGATCTATGTAGTTTTGCCTGTTGAGGTTAAGATAGTATTATGCAGTGTAGTTAAATTTAGAGCAATACATTTTAAAAATGCAAAATTAATTTATAAAAGTAAAATCAACTGATTTTAATTACTGATTTTGTTAAAAAAATCACTTAATACAAATCAATTGATTTAAATCAATTTTTTTTTTAAAAAATCACTTGATTTAGATCATGATTTTAATCACTATTTAAATCAAGCTGATTTAAATCAACAAACCCTGATTAAACATGAATCTTGAGATACAATCAACTTATAAAAACCTATATTTACCCATAAAATCAAATATTAAATAAATATCTTTGTCATTTTTGGCCTTTACAACCTTCAGCAATGTGATAATGTTTGAGTGATTATGAAATTCTTGAAGATACCATATCTCTCGAAAGGTTCGCTAAAAAAGAAAATTTAAGAAATTAAAAAATTCAATGCAAAATGAAGTACATATGCAAGAAAAGTAGGTACAAAAGTTGCCAGGAGAGATGCATGACATCCGTTCTCTCCGGGGATTTAAAAAAAAAAAAAAAAAAAGAGGACTAGATAAATCATGAAAAAATGTGTTGGTCCAATATTCTTAACAATCGAAATAGTAATAGTTTTATTTCTATTATATGTTTTAAAATAATATTTTGGTTTGGAAAGAGTTAATTTTTTATAGTGCTTTTACTCAATGCTAACTTCATAGAAAAAATATTGTAAATTAATCTTAAAAAGGTAAACACGATTATAACAAAAGAAAAAAGATAACATTAAAATGCATATTTGCAATAAACTAATTTATAAAAATTTGCAAATTTGTGCAATTTAACACTGCATTTTGTTTTCTACTTTTCAGCACAAATCCATTTTTATTTCATAATTAATGCTGAAATTACATGACTTCATAAGCTTTGGTTTAGAGACGTACCGAGTACTCGATAACTACTCGGTACTCGGCCAATTTGCCGAGTACTCGGTACTCGGCCAAATTCTGATCAGATACTCGGCCAATACCAAGTAGTTGCAAAAAATTGAATATTGTCCAAGACAGATACTAAAATTTATAAAAAAAGAGCAAGCATTATATTCTGCAATCATTTACAATTAAAATTTATAAGTCAAATTTAAATTTTGAGAATAATGAAGTTTGTAATGTTTCAATGGAATAAATCTTTATTTTAATGTCGGCAAAGTTAATAAAACTCATTTATTAAAAATTACGCAAAAACTGTAAGTATAGAAAATATGGAATTTTTATATTAAAAATGGATTTTTGCTGCAAACAAAAATTAGTTATAAAAAATGTGAAAATACCTTTGCTTAAAAAATAAAACAACCTTAAAAGTACAGTGCAGGAACTCTGCAGACACGTGTTTTGGCATTACAAGGAATTCCTTTTTCAGTGCACAAAATGGGGGCTCGTAGATTTAAAGGCATCCGACAAAAGTCGTATTTTTTTGTTGAATGTCTTTACATTCTTTAGCTCACATGTTATGCACTGAAAAAGACGTTCCTTGTAACGGGGGGGGGGGGAGAAACATGTGTCTGGAGTGTTCCTGCACATTTGTTTTATCTGCTTTTAAAAATATTTATGTTTGGCATATTAGAACTATAATTGATTGGTATACTACTTTGTTTTAATTCCAACTTGATTAATCATACCTTTTATTTATTTATTTTTAATTTAAAAAATTATTTTTTTGTAAAATTTTTGACACAAACAAAATTGTATATATATAATGCGTAATTAAATTTCAGCGGGAATTTAGTTTTAAAAACTATTATACGGACAAGGAGGTTTATACTACTATTTCAATAAGTTCAAAATTCATCACATGTGTGTCGGTGGTTCTTCTTAAAACATAATTGGTACTTGGAACTCGGCCGAGTAGTGAAAGGCCAAGTACTCGGTAACTCGGTACTCGGCCGAGTAATAAAAAGCTGAGTACTCGGTACTCGGCCAAAGTGCTACTCGGTACATCTCTAATATATAGAGATTTTTTCGATATATAGAAACAACTTTTCTATGTAATGAACATAGAAATTTGCTGGGATTTCGATACATAGAAAATTTCGATATGTGGAAGTTCGATATATGGAGGTCCGACTGTAGTTATTGCTCACCGTATGTAATATAGAATTGAAAAAATGTTTTTCCCCGTACATTTTGTAATTAGAGTTGTAATATTCTGTTGTAAAAAAGTTTTTGCTCACTGTGCACTTCAAAATTATGAAACACAAAGATAATATAAATATGTGATTGTAAATTAGTTATTGATCACCGTAGAATGACTGTTATGGCTCACCGTATGTGATGCAGTACTATTTATAAATTATTGCTTACTGTGCATTTCATAACTTATAAACGCAGTGAAAGGTTTTTTTGTAAATTACATAATGCATCATTCAAAAAATGAAGATCTTTTTCACAGGAGGTGAAAAACATCTCGGCTCTTTAATGTAAATGCAACTTCTATCCAAAACCAATGTATGTATGACGTTTTTTATATCTCACCATGCATTTATCAATTTTTTAAAAGTATTTAACAGTTTATTTGTAAATTGCACAATGCAGCATTGATGTCTCTCAAGTTTCTGTAAAAATGTAAAATTTTCTTTAAAAACGAAGTTCTATTTTCACAAAGAGTATGAAGCTTCTCAATGGCGAGAAGCACCATGGTCTTACATGTAAATACTAACATTATCCCTAAGTAATCCTTCTATATTGTTTATTAGTGTTCACCATGCATTTCATAATTTATACAAGTAACTCATGATGTATTTGTTAATGATACAATGCATGATTAATAATCAAAAATTATTGTAAAAATGTGAAGTTTACTTTAAAACTGTTAGAGAAATGCATTTCTCTCTCTCTCTCTCTCTCAGCTCTTACATGTAAATGCAATTCATATCCATAATAATTGAGTATATAATGTTTTTAATTGTTAACTATGTATTAATTTATAGGAGTAACTTAATAGTTTGCTTGTCAATTTAACATTACGGTATTAATTTTTCATATTGTAAGCAAATATAGTCTCGTTATGGAGAACTTATTATCAAGTGGAATGAATAAATATCCTACTGCTGTTATAGTTGTAGTTATTTTTGCCCCTAATTCCTTCATTTTGTACTTAAACTGAACTTTTAAATATTTTTAAGAGGGTTATTTGATATTTAAATTGTTTAGTTTAATATTTTTTTAGAGTTTGTTTTCCATTTTGATACATTTTGTATTCTTGTTACACAGAATGTTTTGAATAAAAATTAAGAATTAAATTTTAAATTTCATCACCACTAATTTCAGCAAAATTTGACAAGCAGATACGCGTTTTATTTATTTACGCGAGGGAGCAAAGCTTAGGATTGCGGGGGGGGGGGGGGGCATTCCCTCGACCCGATTGAACATTACTAAAATCTAGCAAGCCTGTGCATGGCCAAGTGAATCATACTAAAGATTTGGAAATCTTATCAATAGTTATGTAACGATAAATGATTAATATGTTCACTGAAATATGTTGAATTCAAATCTGTATTTCTTGTTACTTTTCGGCAAAAAGGTTTTTATATTAGTGGTATTTCGAAAGAAAAAATATTTTTGCAATGAAACACACAAGTGTTCCAAAAATGTATTCATGCAACGATTTATGCTTGATGAGAACCTAATTTCTTCCATAGCTGTTTGTGCAAGATGTTGCTTTCGCTTTTTTTTTTTTTTTCAAATTTGAAGAGTAAAATATAAATAATAAAATTTACGAAACTCGTTATGAACTTTCCTTTCACAGTTTGAAAACATATCCACATAAAATATAACGTTTAAAAAATGTTCCGAGAACAGTCGGATGTTGAATGTTCTATCGAGCAATTTAGGCAAGTAATTTTTGGGTAATTTAGATACAACCCTTCAATTATTATCCTTACTACGATAATAAAGGTTACGAAGCTCGTTATGAACTTTCTTTCACAGTTTGAAAACATATATATCCACATAAAATATAATGTTTAAAAATATGTTCCGAGCACAGTCGGATGTTGAATGTGCTATCGAGCAATTTAGGCAAGTAATTTTTGGGTAATTTAGATACAACCCTTCATTTATTATCCTTACTATGATAATAAAAGTAAAACTTACTTTCAAAGTTCGATGAAAACTCTTCCAATTTCCAATCTTCTAGTTTTTTCTTGACGAACAGATCAGCCATTTCGATCGCTCCGCAAGACAGCACGAAAAACGCGCCGAAAGCGTATGAACATTGTCGACACTAGTTCACGCTCTTGAGCGACGCGTAGCATGCGCAATAAGAAAAGAGTTCGAAGCTCGCGAGTTTTATTCTTGGAAGTCACGCTTATTATATTTCCTATTTATACATGAATATTTATTAAACCATGTTCTTGAAACGTTAGCTGCAGTATTAAATGATTGTATGCATCTTTATTCATGAATTAGTGTTTGATAATGTGTTGTATTCTTATATGATGACTTGGGTATGTTCGTATATGATGACTCGTATTTCTCGTATGTTTGTATTTGATGCCACATTTACTCATTTTTGAATCAATTGTATTAAAAAAAAATGAATACATTCAGAGTTTCATTTTTGAATACATTTTTTTTAACAGTGTGTACTCTACTTTGCAACACGAAGGCATTTATTTATTTTTTAAAAAGTGGTTTGTTCGGATTGAACTGTTCATTTATAAGTTTTTAGGGAATACGAAGGACAGACCGACGGACGCACATATGCACATTTCTCCGTCTTAGTATCTAATTTTTTTTAGATTTTTTATTATTTATCTATTTTAGTTTATGATTATTTTAGCTTCTGTTTTTTTTACTGTATTACTTTATTTTAACTATTTATTTTATTTTATACTTTTTTTTTAAACTTATGCACTTCTATGCAAACTTTTTGCGGTAATTTAGCCTTCTTTCATGTTTTTACACATAATTTTGATTATTATGGGGAAAATGTCAAGACATAAAAACATTCAATACGAATTAGTTTGGTCCAGCGAATTTTTATTTAACATTTTAGGAACAAAATTTAATTCTATTGCTTATATGAGTTAAGTTCTAGAGTGGTCCGAAATACGTGAAGAAAGAAAACGATTGTTGTGAAAAAAGACAAACTACAAAAATATGATAACTATGTTATTGAATGAAGATATGAATCTATGTAACACACAAGATGCTCGAAATGTGGACCATCCCCAGCCATAGTGTTTTAAATCCGCTTTAAAAACTCTCTATAAATTGCTGGAGCTTGTCGAAAGCAACAAATGCATTAATCTCCCTTCTAATGGACAATTTCAGGTCCTCCAGTGCATCAGGGTTTCTTTCAAAAACTCTGTTGTTAATGTACCAAACAGGAAGCAGTCGTTCGGGTTTCGGTGCAAACTGTATGGGGGACCACTCAATCCCGTGTCCCGTGAATTTCTCTAAATCTAATGCAGTCAAACTCTCACCAAACACAGTTTCTAGAAATAATAAGCCGTCTGCTGTTCCCTGCTGATGAGCTTTACTCTGCATGAACTAGTACCGCCGGCGTACCATGTTGAGACGGACACTTCAGGTCCAAAGTGACGCTCCAACAATTTGCAATATATCACACCATTGACCATATTGTCAATGTATCTCTGACTAATTATCGTCTTTGATAATATGGCACATCAAATCGTGATATTTTGTGGATGCAGTGGTGAGAAGACAATAGTATTAAGATCGGCACCAGTTTTGCTTCCCCGGGTAGTTTCGGAACCGGCTTTACAAGGACAGAAGGGGGAGGCGATTGGTTTCTAGCACTTATTACTCCTTACAAATTATCCTAAATTCCAGTCTTAAACCTCCGAATCTCATACCTTCTTTTAAGGGGTTCCGGGACACATTTTGAAAAATTTTTTATTATATACTTTAGAGTTTTGAAATTTTTTGCACTGATTCACCATTTATTTAATAAGCAAAATCATAACATAAATATGAAAAAAAAAATTTATTTAAATTTAATTCGTTTTTTTTTAAAGAAATGGGGTTGCTTTAAATTGCTATAACTCAAAATATTCTTGATCAATTTTCAATTTTTTTAAAATAAATTACGCATAAATATCTAAGCTTTAATTTTTATTCGGCGATTTTAAAAATTTTGATTCAATAAAAAATAAAAATATTTCAAGAAAAATTTCGAAAAATTCAAAGATACTTTTTTTTAAAAAAAATCATAATTTTTGCAGTAAACGTTTTTTTCAAATTCGCCGAATAAAATTTAAAGTAAACTGTTTGAAAAAGATATGCTCCAAGTTTCATTACTTTATCTTTATCGGTTCCTGACTTATAAGAGTTTGAATGCAAGAAATCGGGAAAAATTGCATCACAGAGAAAAACGCGTTTCAAGTTTTAAAGTTAAGTACACATTAGTTAGGTGCATGCAACAAAAATGATTATATCTTTCGTTCTATTTAAGATAGAAACAAGATTCCAACGTCTTCTTAAGCAGAAAAAAACAGAGTAATTTCTCACATGATAAAAAAAATTGCAAAAATTGACGATTTTTGTGTCCCGGACCCCTTTAACGTCAAACGCGATGGCCTGCAATTTTTAGCATTTCGATTCCGAAGCTTTTTCAAGGGAGGGCTCCAAACCTCCTTTTTAACATAACCGAAGATCATGTAAAATTACGTTTTCGATAGTTCAATATCGAAAATTTGCTTGTTGAAAATTACTTTATTTAGCCTAATGGAGGGGTCGATCTCTTCCACCGCCTCTCCCTTGGATCCGTGCTTGCGGTTTTATAATACTATAGTCGAGGACGGTAGACATTCCAAGCATATTGTACATTGAATTAAATGTCATTCATACCTTTGCTCTTTGAAATACATATTATATTCTGTGTCATTTGCTGCAGCAGTGTCTTCTTTTCATTCATGATTTTTGGACCACCCTGCACATTGCTAACAATAATGATGCCTACTTAACACAGGAATATCGTTTGGAAAGAATACATGCACCAGAAAACTTAAAATGCAAAATTTCAAGAACTAAAATGACAGCTGAGCTGACAATGCACAGCCACTAGAAAGAAAAATAAAAACTTCTCTAAAATCGTTAACCGACAAAACGAATGACCTTTCATCATGCTCCACCGGTGCAACTTTGTCACGAAAAACATGATCCTCGATTGACTTTTCATAAATGCCGCCTTTGACCACGAACGATAGAAATTTGTTCAATTTCTTCTTGCAAGGGAAGTTCTTTGCCAAAGCGATCGCTACTGGAAAGGTATAAACTGAATCATCAGAAATAAATATATCATTTATATCAAACTTCGCAATTATTATTGACGAGAAAATAACAGCATTCCTGCTATCAGTTAGCTTACTTTTGAGTTCCTCTTTGGATGGAAGCATTGTCCAAATGTTATGCTGCATTGCTTTACCAATAAATTTGAAAGATACATCGTTACTTTGAAGAAGAAAATCCAACATCTGTGTTCCTGCGGGAGTGTAGCATCTGTAAGAACCACTTTCAACAGCTTTATGCAACTCGGCCATTGTTCGGATGCCTTTTTGTCGAACAGGAATCGTCAACAGAGTAAGAAGCACAGCTGAATAACTGTATGACAAAATCAAACTTGTTAAGAGAGAAAAACTCTGCAAGATCCTCTCACTTGTCCGCTTTATTTTTGATGGCTTCTTCCCCAAGGGATTTCTTTGAAATGTGTTGAAAAACACTCTGATGTCAAATTTACTCCCCCTGAAGAATATCGAAATTGTGCCAATGAGAACGCATGCGGCAAAAAAAGAGCACAGCCATGTGTCTATTGAAAAAGGTTTCAAAATAGAAATACTTCTAGCCACCATATCTGGAGCTTTAGTAACGAAATGATACTGGGTAATTGTGTAAGGATAGCTGAAGTCAATTACTCGTGATCTTCTCGTTTATGCCAAATCTCGAAATTGCAATGTCGGCTTCATTTCTTTGAAGCATTCCCACCATTCCTGTCCAACTTCCATTTTGTCGCACACTGCCCCATTTACCATCTATGCTGGTCAGAAGTTTACGGCGGGTAGCGAAATGCTGGAGAACAACTTTAAGAAATCCTGCTTCGAAACCGTCCATTACTTCCACTTCAGTGGCAGTTTTATTTATTTCAAATACACTGTATCTTGGGTTTATAACGATTCTGATTGGCATATTGCACTCCATAACGTTCCTGCAATAAAAAAAATTTTAAAAACACTTAATAAAAATTAACTTTCAAACAATATAGTCCAGTAAATTTAGGATGTTTTGCACCACAAACTTATAATTAAGAAATATTTTCAGAATTAGTTTCTCATAGCATGTAGATTAGATCCTAAAAAGTCCCCTAAAACGTATGTGATCCTAAAAAGTATGTAAGCTTCCATCCAAAATGACCCTCTAATACCTTTTGCTTTTCTCATATCTACGTCAAAAATAAAGATTTTTTAGTTCTAAAAAATCCTGTATGCTCTAAAAGTAATACTGTTTCAATAAATACCCTAAAATATGCAATAAAAAAGTTCAAACTATTGTTTTGACACCAAAAGCTAAAATTTCTATTTTCTACACAATATGCAACAGAACAAATAAGCTACTAAAATGCAGAATTTTTTTATGGTATTTTTTTTAAAAATATAAACTGCGAAATGATAAATTTATTCCATTTATTGAGTAAACAAGTACCTTTTATTTCATTTTTGAAAGAAATCTTGCTATTTCTAGCTTTGGAATGAGAATATTATAAGGGAAAAAAAGAGAATTCAAAAAAAAAAAAAAAAAACGCAGAATATCATTCATGTAACACTGTAAAAACTGAAACATAATTAACTTATTGAAAGACATGTAAAATGCATGAAGAGAAAATAGTAATGTCAGTAAAAAATCTAGAAAAAAAGCATCATCATTCAACATTATCATCCTCATCTTCGAAACTGCACAGAAACTGAATTTTTACATGTTTCACCTAAGCAATGCGAGCAGAACTTGGAACATTGAAGGTTTACGTTTTCAATGGCATCTGAGATCAGTCTCACATCATTACTGTTAGTTCATAGTCACAAAACATTAATTGCAGAAACTTCTGGAAGTGACGAAACCGTTGTGCACAGTTCACCTTCTTTCATAACACATCCACATTTAATTGAATTCATGTTTTTCTTCAGTCACTGTTGTAATTAAGGAATAACAAAAAGTTAATAACACAAAGTTAATTCTGTGAATCTGCTGAACTTGCGGGTGGAAGAGTTGCCAGTTTTTAAATTTTGAAGAACGAGTTTTGGTTACTTAATTATTATTGTGGTTGTATCAGGAGGCGTCTAGAAAATTAAGTGTTCCCCCACAAAAAAAGATTCTTTTGAAGATTTTCCTGTAACAACTTGAACGCTCTAGATCTCCCCTTTCTGAAAATTGCTGAGGCTGGGTTATATCATGTGGCTGCGTGAAAAAAAAAGAAGAGGATCATTCAAGGGACCCAAAGCTTTTTGTACATTCAATATATTGTAACATTTTTATTGGCCATAAATTGGTTAGGGGGTAAAAAATAGTGATGTTCAAGACATACATCTTTAAAGTAGAATAGAAAGCAGATCTGTATCAGTACCTATTACCGTGAGTGGTCTGAAGCTGTTCTGGCATGTTTTTATTGCAATATTTAGTCTATAGTTAGTCTATATAGTCGTTGTCACTACATTTTCTTCAAAACGCAGTAGTCTCAAACATTTTCGGCATCATCCTTTATTGTTTTTTCACAATGTTAGTTGGTAATGCACCAATATATCCATTTAAAAAACACTGTTTCACATAAAGAGTTCACATTTTTTTCCTGAAGACACCTGAAGTATTTGAAGCATATGTCTTTTTATTATATGTCTAACTCTACAGGTTCAATCAAAGCTGCCACACTTGTTTTTTTTTCTCTTTATTTTTTTTAATTTATTTTATTATTTTTTTAAATCCTTTCTCAGAGAAACCTGATCAAAAAGCGAGGGTATTTGAGGGGCGAATTCATATTTGAGATGATCTCGTAAGTTATCGTTTAATTTCAGAACAGCAGCAATCCTGGTGAAAAGCTGTAAAAGACTGAACAGAACACTCATTTTTTTAATAATAAAGCCTTTTTTAATCTGTAGTTTAACTTTTCTAAACTTGAAGATAATAATTTTTCACCGACATTGTTTCCATTGTCACATTATTATATGGAAACGCAAATTTTAAAAATATCGTTCTTGAGTAACTATTTGCTATCTAAAATGCACAAAAAAACACGATTTTAAGATAACAAATGATCTTATTATTCAAAAAAATGTTTCGAACCATTTTGACAAAATTCGATCGTTACTGTGAGTGTTTTTTTTTTCTTTTTCTTTTTTTTAACTCTCACTTAATATTACAGAAGAAGTTGGAACAATTTTACGATTTACGAAAGTTTCAAAGAGCTAAACAGACCGGTATTTAATTCTCCCACCGAAAATTTTGCATTACAGACAAAAAACACATTTTGCAGATCATATACTATGTTTGTAGATTTTTCTGAGGAAATATCGGTAAAAGCCAAGCACCAATTCAAACATACAGAGCATTTTTTACAACTGAAAAACAAAATCTATTGATTAAAATAATTTTTGAAAAAAAATTTTGAAATTTTTTTGAAAACATACCACAAAAAAATATTTATATTAGGAGCTGCATATTACGTAGCATATTCTACTGCAAATTCTGCTAACTGCATATTCTGCTGCATATTACGTAGAACACAGAAATTTCAGTTTTTGGTGTCAAAACAAATGTTTGAAGTTTTTTATTGGTTATTTTGGGTTATGTATCAAAAAAATATTACTTCTGGAACCTACAGATTTTTTCAAAACTGAAAACTCTTCATTTTTGACGTAGACATCAGGGGGGCAAAATGTACCGGGCGGCCATCTTTTATCTGCCATTTTGGATAGAAGCTTACGTGGGAACTTAGGAGACTTTACAGGATTCTGTCCACTCATGTTCAGGAGCTAATCCTGAAAAAATCAGCTCTTTATAAAATTGTGGTGCATCGACCTTACTTTCGGCCTAAATTCACTGGTCTAATAATACTTAATTTAACATGCGGCTTATAATGAAAACATAACTCAGTACCACGACCGAATAACACTTTTTATTTACAAACGTAACTTCTAACAACTTTCTAACAGCAAGATATATTTCATCGTAGGTAGATTTTGGAACACTTGTGAAGACGACATGTAGGGTATAAGTTCTTATATAACATTCCGTAATATTAATATTAGTTTAGCAAATTATACCTAATTATTTTAAAAAACGATGTATATATTTCATATTAATTATTTTTCAATAATCGGGTTAATAAATTAATTGTTACGTATTATTATAATTATTATTAAATATTTTTTTTATTTATTTTAATTACTTTCTATTTATTTTATTCTTTTCTTACTGAATATCTGCCATAAGTACAATTTAGTGTTAAATTATACACGTACAGAAAATAAAATGACACAAAATATCTTCATTTAGTTAAATCTTAAGATTAAAATCATTTTTAAATGCATCATTATACTCTGCATGAAGCTTAAAAGCAACATTATAATTAGAATAATATTTACATAAAGAAAAATTATTTGTCTTATGTAATGTCATAATATCTGATCCAGTGATCAGAACATTCCTGGAGAACTTTAAATTTTACAATGAGGAGTTATTATGTTTGTGATTTTTTTTTCTTAATGACACAATTACTCTGTACAATTTAAACTAACGTAGCATACGCAAACCTTTCAATGTATATACGTTTATATTTCGCAATTACGTGCTTTTCTTTAAAATATGATGCCTGTCCTGCATTTTTTCATCGTGTTCATGTGGTCCCCAGGCTTGTTCACATGTGCCCCCTCAAGCACCCCTAATTGGGGCACATGTGAACATTTGAAGACTTTTTTTTTAATACCATAAAGCGGGGAAGGATTATTATTATTATTATTATTATTATTTTCAAAAATCTCAAAAAGATTCCATGCCACAATGAAAAGACAATTCAATCATGGTGACATTTTTACGCTGAGAAATCTCTTAATTTTTTCAAAAAATAAAGAAAATAAGAAAATTGTTCACATCTGTTCAGTTTTCTCTTATGTATATACACTCATGATTGCGAAAATTGCCACACGAAGAAGGAATTATGCAAATGAACTGAAATTCACAGAAAAGGATAGCAGGATAAGATAAGCAAATGATTAGAATTACAGAGACGTCGCGTATGCGTGAGCCGAGAAACGCCCTCTGAACTGATACATAGATTATGTATATAAAGGGCTGTAAAGGTTTTTAGATATCAGTGTATGCTCTTTTGCTGATGGTAGATGTTTCTCCGCATTGGAGCCGCATGATCGGCATGCGTGAAAGTGAATTTACGTATAGAGAAATCAGTGCCCGCACTGGGCGTAATGCCTCAATTGTGATGCGTATTTGTAAAAGATGGACAGACGACGATGAAATTAGCCGATGGGCTCGCACCAACCCACGCAACTAAACGACGCCACGGGATTATCGACGCCTCATTCGCTTAGCTGTGATGAATCGTATAGCGCCCTCTAGTACGCTTTCACAGAGTTGCAGTATGGCTACTGGTGTCATATTTGCTGTATCCAAGGTTCGTCGACGTCTGTTGCGCAAGGACGTGCATGCTTTCTCTACAGAGGATTCCGTTCACCCTCAACCATCGTTGCTTCCGGCTTCAGTGGGCCCACCATTATGCCCATGGTTGCGGGCTAGCAACAGGTCGTCTTCTCGGATGAGTTCAGATTTAATCTGCACTACAACGATGGATGTGTAAGCGTCAGACGTTGCAAATGGAAACGTCACCTCCCAGAGTGTGTAATCCGACGTTATACCGGCATGACGCCGCTATTGAATATCAAGCGCAGTCCCATCTACTTGGAATTACGGGTTCCCTGAATAGCGAGCGATACTTGAAGTACGCTGTGAAGTCAGAGTTATTACCTTTTCTTCAGAGCATTCATGGTGCAGCGTTTCAGTCTGACAATGTACATCCACATGTCGCACGTAACGTACAAGTGTTCTTCTGCGCACGACAGGTTCAGCTACTATCTTGGCCTGTCCGTACTCCGGATATGACGCCCATTTGGCATGTCTCGGATTGTGTTGGTCGGAGACTCGTCCATGTGGCTCGTGTGGCAGTGGGGAACGGATGAACTTTCACTTCAGATTGGATCCATATGAGAGGCTATTCTCAATCGTGACATTCAGCAACTCTATAATTTGATGCCAAAACGTGAACAGGCTGTCACACCTGCGCGGGGTAGCTGCATTCGATATTAATTTACGCCAGTTATTTTCATTTCATTGTTCTGTAATTTTGATCGTTTATTTGTAGCGCTATGAGTACTATGTGCAATAAATTTTATTCCATTCCAATGAGTCCTTCGTGTTGTTGCAATTTTCACAAACATGAGAGTATATTAGGGTAGGCCGAAAAAATTCTATTTCCGAGAAGCAACTTCTTAAGTCAAAAAGAGCTGCGTATTTCCATCCTAAGCAAGGGAAAAAATTTATATTTATGTCTTCACCCATCGGCATCAAAGTTTGAAAATAAGGTAGGAAATAGTCAATTTTAAAATATTTTTATAAAATCCAAATGTTTTAAAAAAAATTCCAATACCGTTGACATGCTTCTTTTTGATAATCTTTTCCTTTTTCCTTGAAACTATTTACATTACTTTGCAGTTTTAGTTCGTGCAAAGCTATTTGGAGTTAACCAAAAATCGTCGTTTTTAGCTTATTTTACACATTGCGGCATTTCTTCTTTTAGATCTCAGTTATA
This sequence comes from Uloborus diversus, assembly GCF_026930045.1. Classification (NCBI taxonomy): domain Eukaryota; kingdom Metazoa; phylum Arthropoda; class Arachnida; order Araneae; family Uloboridae; genus Uloborus; species Uloborus diversus. The sequence goes on from NC_072736.1 coordinate 98,817,601, forward strand.
TTCTTTTTACAATAGATATGCACAAGCAGCTCTTTTCTTTAAACACAATTTCTCGTATATTGTATTTTATTAACAACCCATAACCCACTACAAGTAGGTAGTTGCACTTTGTGTTCCATCCTGCTATTCCCAAGAATAATAGTTATTTACAAGACTTATTGTAAATGTAAATTATTTTACAAATAAATAACTATATTACTCTAAACAAGTTTCTATGTTTTATTTAAAATTTGAACTTGAACTTACGACTCAGTGTGGGCATTGATGTTTGCAAATAGCAAGTTTTTCAAATAAATCCATCTCTTTCCTCTAATACCTCAAATGAATATCTACAGATTCACTGACCAGTTCCACAAAAATTTCACATATCCGAGGGTAGTAAGAGAATTTTAAGAAAGCACTCTTAAAAAATGTTTAGTTTCTTGAAGTGATAAAACATCCTTGCTTTTCACACCATCAATGAAATGACGGAAAGTAAACACGTTGATCAAATGATTAACTGTTATAGTTCGAAGCTTCAAATCTTAACATTTGTGGAAGAAATTCTCTCATAGTTACAGAAGTGTTTCTTGATGGGTAATCTTTTGCGATGGGTAATCTGTTGGCCTCAGTAGATGGAGGAAATCTGTTTCTGACAGGGCAGGATGGAGGAAACTGATTGAGACGGTCTTGGCCTGCCCTAGGCTGTAGTGCCGAAAAAGAAGAAAAATAATCTTTTGCGTAGTTTGCGCTCTACAGTAATCCTTTCTGTTTTGCCTCTAGTCCACTTCCATGACCACTAACAATTTCTCAAAAATAGCAAAGAAAGCATTTCTTTGAATCGTTGAATCCACGATGTTTAAGAAGATCAGACACCTGACTAATAGATTTAAAGAAATGTACAGGTCCTGTTTCACGGAAGTGGGTTCTTTTCCCTAAAGTTTTAATTTTATCGAACCATAGAAGCATAATTTTTAAAGATGTAATTTACGGGTGTGTTCACTCCATTAGAAGTTTAGTTTTAAAAATATACAGCCTCAGTACACAGTTAGCACGCGTTAACGAATGCGTGATGAACGGCTTGGACTGAAATGGCTTGGTTTTGGGAGATACAGATCAATATCACATTTTCCTTTCTGTATTACGTAGACAATATCCATCAAATATACTATTGCTTGCCTTTTAAATCTGTTTTTAAAGCTTCGATTTTTTTCGACCGAGTTATAGAAGTTAATTACATATAATTATACGAAAAGTAGTTGAAGCTTTACCCTTAATTTACTTAATGTTACTCTTTTACACTCTGGCCGATGAAAGATTTATTAAACTGGCTAGTGAGTTGGTATGTTGGGTATTTTGGGATGGGACACAAGATATGGAATGTGAAAAACTTCATGCCCGCGATCATCAATGTAAAAATTGAGTCACGAGTCCAACTTCAAACTTTGATCCAAACATACACTGTATTTTAAAATTCCCTCAAAAAACGGAAAATGTACTGGCAGCAGAGTTGCCGACAATTTTCCGTTTTTTTACAGAAGTGGCGTTTTCCGTTTTTATCACGGATGATTTCCGTTTTTTCATACTGACACTTTTCGTTTTTATCACGAACACTTTCCGTTTTAAAACTGCTATTTTCCGTTCTCAATCGGAATATTTTCCGTTTTATGAACTGATGTTTTCAGTTTCTAATATAGATATCTTCCGTTTCATGAACTGAATTTTTCAGTTTATAATATAAATATTTTCCGTTTTATGCACGTATATTTTCAGTTTAAAAAACTATTATTTTAAAAATATAGCTGGACAATGAAGCATAATTAATTAACATTTGCAGATTTTAAAAGCCCATATATTTTTTTTCTTTTTTTGAAAAACAGCCAAAAAAAAGAAAGAAAAGCAGTTTTATTAGAGCATTTACACGAATTTCTTCATTAACTTCCAAAAATTTGTGAAACTTCCTTAAAGTGAGGAAACACATTTTTACTATGCAAAAACTCTCTTTCTCTTTTGAAGGTATAGAGGGAAGATATAACAGCTATCTGGGAATGTATTTGCTTTGCATTTTACTGTATTGAAATCTTTATCAACAAACAATCGCAAAACATATGAAATAAACGCGAATCCTACCAACTGTTTTTTTTTAATCAGTCTTCCACAAAAATACCCTCCTCTCCTCCCCCCCCCCAGCAAAAAAAAAAACAGTTCCTGTAATTAACTGTGCGATGTTTTATTTAACAATAACTGCCATAAAATTTAACTTTATCAAAATTATTGAAACTTATCAATTGTGCATAGTTAACATTGTTTTCAATAAAACAAAACATTTATTAGAAGTACAAAATCATTTATTGCAGATCTTGTGCTACACAATTTTTAATATTATTTGCTTTTGCCAATGTCGAATTAATCGTTTGCTTTGCTGACATCATCAGTACCATTGTTATTTCTGCACTCATATATAGAGATCAAATAAGATTCATATGCACAACTGGGCCATCTTTCGACGATTCCAATTTTTCACAATCAATGTCACAAACCTAAATAACAAGAATAAAAGTATCAATGCATTATATCACAAATATTTAACACATGGACTTTTTATTGAATGAATTACCAAGTGTCATGTCATAAACATGCAGATGAAAACATCAATTACCTACGGTAGGATATTTGACTACAATTTTTTTGACAACGAGGTAATACGCTGACGGCAAGCGAAAAAAGTAGTCAACAGCACTGTGTCGAAATTTGGAGAGAAATTAGGCATCTTACTTCAAAAACAGTTAATTTGTAAAAACCCATGCATTTTTTTTGCAACAATTTTTTAAATTAATACTTTCAATTTTAAAAGTGGCAGTGTGGAGTAGTAGATATGTTAGAATTGAACGTGCCAGCCAATAGCTCAAAAGCAATTCTCGATCTCTTCTAATTCTCGGCTAGCTATAATTTGGCGAACCTAACCTGGCAGCCAAGTAATAATGAGCTTCGGATGTGCTTAGCTTTCACAATGTTTCCAGGTCAAGTTTGCCCTAACTATAGTAAGTGTAACATTTTATTTGCTAACTCAATTTTTGTACTGAACCTCATTACTTGACTCTCAAGAAACAAAACAAAAATTATCCATGAAAAAAATAATATTTTAGCAAGTTTTAAGAATTGTTTCCAGCATATTATTCAAACACTTCAAAAGAACTGTCTTAAAGGAATCATGAATTTGTGAATCACAATAAATATCATGGAGTTGTACCTGGATGTTTTCTACTATATTCTCTTTCCCCCTCCCCCACACAAAAAAAATCATTATTTTTTATGTTTATAATACTGTGCTTTCAATCTCTATTTGCATTTATGTGGAAGGATGCAACACACATGTGGAAGGATGCTCAATTCCTCAAAATCGTATAAAATTGCAGCTGGTGCAGAAATAATTTTAACTACGAGAAGACAATTTTTCAATGTATATGTTATAGTTGAGCTCAGATCACCGAGAACCAAGGTTAGTCCTTCTTAGTTTGGTCGCTTTAACCCCTCTTCACATAAAACTGTAAAAATTATATTATTCCGATTCTGACTGATCGGGTTGACATGGCCTCTCGTCGGTGCACTGATAAGTTGAGTCAAATTTCAACTCGCGCATTACACACCTGAAAATCTTTTCATGGAAACTTTCTTTTTCATAAAAAAATTATTTTTAAAACAGTAAAATATTGTTAGGCTTTATTTCTCAGGGCCAGTCGGGTTTTTAAACTTAAAGTATATCCTTCCGCAAACGGAAAGACTTCTGTTTAACATCAGTTACTCTTTAAATTATCATTGAATTCGGTTTACAGACATTCTGCATTTTAGAACAAATTGTGAAGTGTGTTGGGTTAGAATTAGCTGTATGATTTATTAGTTTTATTTGTTAAAGCAGCTATGTCGTTAAAACTAGATTACACTGCAATAATTAAAAATTACTTTTGTTAGACTTAAAGCAGAAAATTCTCATGTGTGTAAATTTTGTCGTTATAATTCATAGTAATGTTGTAACTGATAAACAGCCAGCGATTTGTGCTGAGTAGGCAATGTGGAGCAAAGTGAAATAGTTAAGATGACTGAGCTTTTCCAAATGAAAAAATTAGAAATTAATTTTGAAAATTAAAGTACGTAAAGAAAGAACATTCTACTTTATAATAAAACTAACATTGAAACTGTATTTTTTAATTTTGGCAGCAAATGTGCAGTTTCAAAAAAAAAATTGGAAATTTTCAACTTTTTTTTTTATGGAGCAAAGTGAAAAATGAAATATTTTATTCAATTACTAGAGGTACCCGCACGGCTTTGCCCGTAATAGAAAATTAAAAAGGTCTTTTGGTTGGCCTGTATATTTACAAATAATGTATAGTGAATTTTCTCGCCAGTTGGCTTGTACCCATGTTACAGTTCCACGTTATGATAATTTTGTATCCCGCCAATTGGCTTGTGCCCATGTTATGATTCCACATTCTGATAATTTCGTAATTTACTCGTCCATCTTATGATAGTTTTGTTCTTAAAATTGGAATAGAAAAATAACCACATCGAATTTTCGAAAAATCGCTTCGAGGTGCACACCCAATGCTACAAACTAATTTTGTGTCAAATTTCATTAAATCGGCCGAACGGTCTAGGCGCTATTCGCGTCACAGAGATCCAGACATCCTCCGGACAAAGAGACATTCAGCTTTATTATCAGTAAAGATAGAAAATATTTTTGATCAATTGAATCAGTAAATAAAAGGTTTAATGAGTAAATGAAAATATATTGAAACAATAAACTGAAAATTAAATTAGCACAAATGTGTGCACACACAGTTTGTAAGCATAATATTTCAAATTTTAATGCATGATTAAAATAAAAGGATATGTATTTTTCATAAATAATTTTTAAAACTGGTTTATTGATTAAATGCAACTTTTCTTCAACATTTAGAATTATTCAAAATGAAGATAAAGAGCACTCGTTTATTAGGAATTTACTAAACAGCTTACAATATAAACTAATAGCTATTCTTCACAAAACTTGTAACAGGTATTCAATGTATTAAAAAAATAAGTAATATACTTTGAGTAAATTTTTAATTCATTTTGTACTCATTAAACTATGAAACAAGTACATATTGTGTTATTTACATATCCCCTTAGCAAACAAAAGTTTTCAATATTATTTAGAAGCTTTTTAAGTTTAAAAACTTGTCACGTTGTTTTAAAGTTTAAACAAAGGTCTGCGGGAAATTGAATGTTCAAACTAGATAAAAACTTAATTTTAAGCAGCAATCATCGCCACAGAATTCAAAAAGTATTTATTTGTAGTAAAAATGTAAACACTCACCAGCAATCAATCTCGGATGAGAAGATACCAAAAACTTCGTCTTCGGCGATAATGATTTCTGACCGCTACGGCATCTGCCATTGCTGCAAGATAAACAAACCGTAGCCTACGAACAAACGCTCTAAGCGTTTCAGTTAATGCAGTAGTCACTGCTTTTGTTCAAAACAATTTGATGTTGATGGAGAAGAGGAAAAGTTCCATAAATATTTAGTATACATCTATCTCCATGCACGAAATAAACAACGTGCTTCGCCGTCATTACATTTGTTGCCATTACTCAATACTAAAAAAAAAATCTTCTACGCTGGAGATATTCCGTTTTTTCACGGGTAAACGCTTCCTCTAACGATCGCATACGGACATGTTCTGTTAGTGCGCTAAAGTAAAAGAAAATTTCCAGTAATTCCATGAAAAGTTCCGTTTTCAATCCAGAACGGAACTTTTCTATTTATAAGGGGAAATTGTGCATTAAATTTACGGAAAAGCATTAGTAAATTAAATGAAGCAATTTTACAGTGTAGAAACTAGTTTGAAATGATATAGTTATTGTAAATGTAATTTTTTTTAAAAATATATAAGTTCTGTAAATAACTAGTCTTCTTCAGAATAACAGTGTGGAACACAAAGTGCAACCCCCTTACTTGTGATGGTTTCCAGGTTTTTAAGGCAGTAAAATATAATCTAATTTCCTACAAAGAGTTGTATATTGCACATTTATTGTAAAGGAGTGGTCATGTTCCGTATACGATAACACCCCATAACGTCACTCCAGCTGTGGGTGCGATGTGTCAATAAAAAGCACAGACTGCCGAGGAGTGCCGAGCTGGAATGGATTTGTTTGCTACCGAATAGATCCATATCGTCTTTAGCGATGAATCCAGATCGAACTGATGACCTTTTTTACGCACACGGAAACCGATTGTGAACTCCCAAATGGGGCCTCTTCATTTTAGTGGCACTACATCTGGGGAGTCTACCATCGTTAAAATAAAGCATATTTAGTTACTGTTTTGACTAACACTGTTAATGTTTGTCAAAACGCTAACAGAACTACGTTATAGGTGTCAAAATAAATATGCGTCAACGTGCCCCGTGTCCGAGGCATGTTTACGCAACCGACTTGGACTCAAAAATATTTTTTTAAACGGTTAAAAACACAAACTGAGCAACAACTGAATATACCAATTTTGACTCCAATAACTGCTTCATAAAACCGCAATGTCAAAAATTTCCTAAATTAAAACATAAAATTTGGAAAATTCATTGAAAAAAATCCGCGTAAATGTGCTCCGATCTGCCCTACAGTTTTTATTATTAAACTTTTTCTGATTGATATCAACTGTTGTCAAGAGCAGAATTCAGTTTGTTAATATTGCGTATTCTTATCTACAATTTGTCGAGTACACGCTGGGCAAAGTGAAGTAGTTCATTTTCCTCAAGTATTAATTCTATTATTAATTTACTTATGAATACATTCATTATTTAAATCATTTACATTCCTTCATTTCTTAATCTGCTAACATATCTATTATTATACTTACTACTTAACTATTATTCATTCATTCATTTATTTTCTTACTAATTCACTCTTTTATTTATATATTACTTAAAATATTATTTTATTTCTTCATTTGATGCCTAATTATTATTTTTTATTTTTTTTGTTCGTTCATTCAGTCTTTTCTTTACTCTTTCATTTGGTCAAAAGTTTAATAGAAAACATTTTATTTAAATAATATTTTATTCTTCAGTTTGCCCCAAATATATAAAATAGTGTTTCAATGCAGCTTTTAATATAAATCATATCGTTCTTTATGTACTGTAGATTTAAAAGCAAACTTCTGATGTAATTGCATGAAGTTCTGCCTTAACCCTGACTTAAGGCCAGTAAGTTACTAATTAAATTTCTAATATGTTCATTTTTAAATAGAAGATATCTTAAGTACTTCATTTTCCCCACATTACCCTATTATTAATTTATCACTGATAATTTTCTTCTGAGACCTGTGCTCTTTCATCATTTTACATAACTCAAAGTTCCAACAACCAAACCGTTCTCTCGTGTAAAAACCCACTGGTCTGTTAGCTAGTTCATCATCATCATGAGCGGCAGATTTTATTATTTTCTTTGTACGCTCTGTTAGTAACTCAAAACTAACGAGGAACTGTAAAAGCTGCAAATGTGGCTGTTTCCGAAATTTTAAAAGTATTTTTTTTCTGAAAGAGTATGCTTAAAAATTTAACTATTTTTTAAATACCTTGAAAAAGTTTAATATTTAAAAAAATTATTTTAATCGGTTCGGTGATTCAACTTTATTTTTTACGCTTCTGCGCATGACAATAAAAGTAAAAAAATGTCATTCACTGATGCCATCAGCGCAGCTCGCAAAATTTTGGCATTGGATAAAAATAAAAATATTATAGCTCAATAATACTAATGAATATCATGTTTGCTTTAGAAAAGCCCTCATTCAAAATTCTCATTATGAGTTCCATTAATATTACTCTTTATTGGAAACCTTTTTCTAAAAAAACAATGCGTAAACATTCAGGGCGCCAATGGAGTAGAGCGCTAAAGTGCATCGCTTCTGACGTCATACATACCACGCCTAATTTCAAAAATCGGACATGATAAAAAAAAAATGAATTCAAATATAACTATTGGAAAAATAAAATTTCTTTATGGCTCTATGTTCTTCTTCTTTTTTTTCTTCTTTTGCTTATTCAATCAATTTCAATGACTAAAAGTAGTGCTTTGGACTGAAAAAAACAACACCATTGCAAATGAACCTTTAGCGCATACTACAATAAGTTATATTAAATACTGTATGATAGTTATTGCAAATAAAGAATTTTTTTTTGTTGCTTAATGAACTTGTTCCTAAATCCAAATTAGACATTAAAATGAGCACATACCTCTCAGCTTTTGCCCCCAACACTATTAAAATGCATCAGCGCATTTGTGCTCCCTAATGATTTTAATAAATATCGCGTGATACTGATAAAATTTATTCATAGTTCTCATAGTTATTCAAAAGTCATTAGGTCGCTAGAAAGAAGACTACGTTTGAATTGATCAACAATTTTTTTCTCAATAAAAAAATTATCCTATTTTTTTCCTAAGTTTCATGAAAACAGAAAAATCTTTTGAGAAAAACTGAACGGTGGTCGCATCCTTATGAAAATTCAAGAAAAAAATCAGAATATATCTTTCTGATGTGAAAAACATGTTTTCAAACCATACGATTTCCAACTTTTTGTTTATGTTTGAAAAATGAGCTTCATATAGTAATACATAATTTTGCAAACTTTATATGTAATAGCGATCCTGTAAATCACGTAATAGCAAGAAAAATCGTTCGATAACTATTTTAATGGTTAACGTTTAGGAAATTATTTAGATATGAAATCTATAGTTTTTATCAGAACTAAGAGTTCTCCTCCCACATGGAATACTATCGATTTTGGAACAAATGCTCTCTCCAAATATTTAGGTTCCAATTATCTCAATACGTATCTTATACCAGTGAAATATTTTATCTGAAAACTAAAGGTCTTTTCAAGCAATATCTGCAATTTAAAAGGCACTCCTAACTGTAAAATGTTTACGAAAATTTTCTTATAGCTGAACCCAACTTAGCGTTATCTGCCATATTTCTATTGCTTTAAAAACCAATTTTGCAAAATGATGATGCAATGGTCCTTATTCAACTTTTGCATTGGTATTTCTATAACAAGCTGTTCATCTTCATGGAAAAAATAGCTATTTTCTCAGTTTTTTCTAATTTATTTACAATTATATGGTTATAACATACAAATCGCGCCTGTTTTTTTTTTTTTTTTTTTTTTTTCATTGTAATATGTTTCATTAATTGACATCATTATTTCGCGTTAAAGTCAGATAAAGTAGCATTGCACAATTTAGATCTCCTCCAGCTTTTGACTTCCAGCTTTGAAAACGATGCGTCTACCACAGAGCTACGAAGGGACCTTTTAAAAACTTCTAAGATAATTTTTAAGACAGTTAAATTAAAAAAAACACGCAACGCTTCATATACAATTTCACATAACGCTTCATAAACTTTGTGAAACTTTCATGCTATCCTTGCGTTCCATTGAAGCGATAATAATAATTAACTTTTCGGAAATATTAGAAATACGAACAGATCTAAAATTGGCATTAAAATGCTTATCGTAAATATTACCTTGAGCAAATAAATGGTAGCGTCTTTTTTTTTTTTTTGCATCTATTGTACTTTAGTTTTACTAACTGTACGACTTATTTAAACTAGAAATAAGCTTAATTTTTAACTAAATGAATACTGTATCGAATACTATACGGTCTCAATTAATATTTCAAATGTGAATAACACGATCTTCATCATTTTATAATAACAAAAAAAGTTTTTGACTTACAAAAAAAATATTACAATAGGAGTATTACTTTTTTAAACTTACCTATACTGTAATATGCTTTAATTTTCAGCGGCACTTTTTTTCCTGATTGGAGTCGACTACATGTGGAAAAAACATAGTTACAGTATTTCCAGATACTTAGAGCTAAAATCAGCTAAATATTTCGAGATTTCACTTTGCCCGAAATTCCCTTACATGAGATAAAGCTAACTAAAAAGACAAGCTGAATTAAAATATCTGTTGCTTTGCCTGATATTAGTAGAAACAAAATACTTTGAGCAGAATTTTTAACTGATTGTAATGATACGAAAATATGACGTTTATTTCATGAAACTATTACACCATTTGCATTATCTGAGTGCAAAATTTCAAAGTAATGAATGGATGTCTCAGTTGCCAAATCAATTAACTCTACTTTTAAAAAAAAATCCTCATTTCTGCTTTAATAGTGCTTAATCGATGCTTAGCATGTGAATTTATATTAAAGTTTTGGTTCAGCACATTTCTGATCCTGTGATGGCAGAAAATGTAACCCTATTGCCTATTCACTCCTATGCATAACACTATCTTCTTCATCACTTTTCTCGACTTTTTGTTTTACATAATTAATCGATTTGCGAGTGAAGCATCCAAATATTAAACGTATTTAGTCGGAACGTAGTTTTACAAGTTATTATAATTAGAATACAAGAAATAATAGTAGCGTTTATTTTAGCGTGCTACAATAACTAAAGGCGTGATAATATGGTGCAAAATCTTTAAGCTTTTTATGTTCGCTAGACTTAAAGAATTGACGTGAAAAAAAGTCAATGTTGAAAGGTTAAATCTATGTCTGGATTTTATCCTGGACAATGTCTGGACAGGAAATGAAAGATTGGACGAAAGTTTACTTTGTCTTCTTGAAAAAGATCAAACATTATTTACGATAGTATATTTATACGAAAAATCGAAACTGACATTTTTTTCAAGGTTGTACTATTGTATATATGAAAAAAATCTGATAGTTTTAAAATTCTAAAATATTTCATGCTTATGTTGAAACCGCTAAGAAAAAAAGAACGTATCTTGGAATGGAATCTTGATATTAAATCCTTCTCAGAGACAATTGGATTTTATATCAAATATATCAAATATAATTCAAATAGTCAATGGGCGCTGATTCAAGACATTCCAGAAACAAACAAGCTAACTAATTTATACATGTAGATATAGACAACGTAAATAATCTAAGAAAATTTCAGTAGGAATATGCATGATGTTATTTTTTTTCTTTATCATTGGTTTTTTCATATGGCTTGGCTTCCTTTTATCGTAACGTTTCCCAATAAAACTAAAGGATTTGAAGTGAAAATTTTTATGACTATAGAGCTACTTCCACGTAGTGTGCCTCGGGTAAAGAAAAATGCATCAGAGAGATCCAAAACTTCGTGTGGCATGCTACTTTTTTGCCTCATAAGTCCATGACTTTTACTTTTTCTTGTCCTTCGTTTTTAGTTATACTTGTCTTTGTCATCAACTTATCAGATTGTACCATTTGAAACACGAACAGAAACGGTTAAAAAAGAAAAAGAAATTTTGAAACTAAAATAATAATAACAAGCAAAAAAATGCATTGTTCATAGTATGTCAAAACGTTTATGTACATTAAAAACTACGACGTTTACTAAATAAAACATCACTGAAATCTTTACGCATAATATATGCATAGTGGATGACTTACGGAACGTGATTTGACTTGCCATTCCATTAATCATAGAGAGGGAAAGTTTCGAGCAACATTAACTCTGGATTCTACGCGCAAACGCCGAAAATATGCAATTATTTAACATAATACAGTACACATACATGATTTCTGGCTCATAATTTGTGACTCAAATGGACGCAACAATTTTTTCCTAACATATTAATGTTTTTCCTAATCCCATTTGCATGCTGTGTCAAAACGATGAAACTTTTCGCTTCAGTAAAGATGGATATGCTAAGACGAATATTTATTCAAATGTGGAAAGAACTCTTATACCTAGGGGTAATATGGAGAAGTGGAATGCTCTATTTTAACCTTTAAGGGAATTTAGTTTCCAACCATGAGAAAATTCAATTGCAGTTACAGTTATATGAGTTTCTTACTCCCTTGGAAAGTAGTTCGTCTTCGTATTTTAACCCTTTTAGAACCATACGTTTTGTGGAAGAATATAGTAGGTTTTCTGTGCTCTCAAAAATATATATAAAAGTTCCATTTCTGAACAATAAGTAGCGCAGGGGTTTGCATACTTTTAATACACTGTTAAAAATTCCAGAAACTTTTACAGTAAATATTACTGTAAAATGTAGTGTTTACAGAGCATAAAAAATGCAGTAAATTGTACCTAGAGAAATAAACGATTGCATCGCCAATTGATATACCACGTGCCGTACAGTGCAAAGCAGATAACACCGTATTTCCCCTTACTCGATGTGCCTGAACTCGTATGGTGGGCAGCAAAGCCGCCAGCTTATCCGAAAGTCCCGAGATCAAACCAGCGGCTCGCATTTTGCATTTTTTAACTCTCATCGTAACTCTCATCTCACTCCAGTAACATCCCGAGTTTCTGGCAACATGGAGGCCAGTAACTTTTACCGTAAAATTTAAGGATTTTTTTTAACAGTGTACTTGCATCTCATCATTTTTTTAAAGAAATTACTTCAACCTCTTTCAATTTTCGCAATAATCCAATTTCAAAAATGATTTTAGAAATTACAATTTATTTAATGGGTATGAAACAAATATCATATTTTATGTATAACACTGTTTTGTACCTAAAGCATATTTGTTTATCATTACAGCAAAGCCCGCTTAGTGGAATATCCAGTTTACAATGAAAACTTATTCTTATCAGCGGAATAGTTCCTTATCCAGGGTTAAAACGACAAATTACTGCGTTTTTGCGCATTAAAAACTTATAACATTGAGCAGGATATGATATTCTAATTAGCAGGTTCGACTGTATAGTGTACGGGAAATTAATATAGTGTTAATGACATGGGAGGGTTACCTTTTGGGCTCGACTTTTCGCAAACCATTGTGTCATTAAAAAGATATCGATGTTCTTAGTGAAATCTCCAACCAAAACAACAAAGCAGTGACGTATTGCAGATTTTTATTTTTCGTATTTGATATGTCTTTTGTCCGCGCTGAGATCTTCCGAACAAAAAAAAAATGTTCAAATTGGTCCGCTTTCTCGAAAGGTTATTGGGAGGGGGGGGGCAGAGAGAGACCGACAGATCAACGCACAGTTTCCCCATCTCAAAAACCTACTTTAAGTTTTTTAATTTTTCTATGTTTTTAAAATTATTTTATTTATGTTTTACTTTTTTTTTTCTTTTTACGACTTTTTTACGATGCATTATGCTTTCCTTGCATTACGATGATTTTATGCATGTTTCGTCTCTCTTGTTTTCTTTTTGGAAAATATGCTAAGGAGGAACAATTTGAGCACAAAAAATGGCAGTCACAGGCAGGATTGACTGACAAGCTATATCGCAACTGTCCTTCTCTTTTTCTTGTAAGCGCTTTTACTCTTGTGATACATGTGTGTGTTTTTTTTTTTTTTTTGTTTGTTTTTGTTTACTGTAGCATTAGTTAGGGCAGTGATTCTCAACCTGTGGGGCGCGCCACTCTAGGTGGAGGGGGGGTGAAAATTTTTTGAAAGAATTAACTGACTTAAAGGAAAAACAGACATACAAATAGAAAAGAAAATGCATTTCAACATATTTAATAATTATCTTAATATACTAAACAACTTCTGAATCAAAACACACTTAGTAAAAACATACCAAATTAAAGAGAAGTTTTGTAATTATTAGTGACTTCCTTGGGCCTGTCTTAATAACAAAATTTTTCCTAGAAAGGCTTAATATTAGAAATAGCCACTCTCAGTTCTGTTTCTATAATTAGCCGATATCTATATTTCTCTTTCAAAGAAGCCACAGTAGAAAATCCAGTTTCACAAAGGTAGGATGTTTAAAATGGTAATAGAATGCAAAATGCCCTTGTTTTTAGTACGGAAGAAGAAACTCCACTACTGACCGAAATTCAAATAGGGATTTATTATTAAATTGTCTTTTGGTATCGCCACTTGTCGCAAATTATATAAATCTTTCGTCCTCATCAATGGGGAAACCTTCGGGAATCTTATAAATTGGATCTCTAATCCACTAGTAACTTTCTCTCATTTTGTCTTCAGTAAGAAAATACTTTTTTGAAATTCTTTGCCAGCATGACAAAATTATTTTCAATGGTTACAAAAACAGCTTTAACATGTTTTTCTTCAACTTTGTTACTTTTAGTACTGTTAGAGGTTGATAATCAACCTCATTTAGGTCCTAGATTGCTTTCAATTTATTTGCATTCAGACTTCCTATGTTGTATTAAGACTATGCGCAGAACAAAGTTATGCGTGGTAATATTAAATATGTTAACGAAATTATCAATATTTTGCTTCAATTATCCCAACTAGCTTCAGTTTCAAATTTTGACTGGGCCCCAGTATCGATGGGGGGGGGGGAGGTGCAGAGCCCAAAAGGTTGAGAACCCGTGAGTTAGGGATTTATTTCTGTCTCATACATCACCATTAAGTTGGCTATTTCAACATAATTTGCGTGCTTTATTTACTTTTTTAGATACAGGTTTACTTGAACTTCCTTTCCAAGTTATAATCTTACGAGAATTTCATAATTTTGTTTACCCTAAATTTTTTGGCTCAAAATCTATGTAATTTATTTCACTGCATAGTTACAAACATCAACAAACTGCACTTCCAAATGACAGTTTAATATTTTAAGTATTCTAAGTATTTTACAAACTAGTATTTTTGAGGTAATTAAATAGCTATTTGGAGTTGTATCGTAAGGAATATTAGCCTTCATATACAAATGTGTGTTCTTTCAGAATTTGCATAAGAATTTAGATTCTTAAATAATAGTTATAAATCAACCTTTCTAATGTATGTCAAATATTTACATGGAAAATTTAAAGTAATGCATGAAAAAAGTATTTTTCCCGACGTTGTGTTTTGATGAGACTTAGCTTTAATAGGGTCGGAAGTGTTTTCCAAATTATTATGGACTCTGTTTTAAAGGAGAGGTGACAGAATGACTTTAAACCAATACATAGAAAAATCTATTCCTCTCAAATATCCCCCTCATACTCAAAATTGAGCTGAACATATTTTCGTGAAATAAAGATTTTATGTTGTATAATTCTGAGCCTTTATATGCTTTATAAGTCATGTATGGCATACAAACCCTATATATTACATTACCATTTACAATACTACTTTGAAAATAGCTGAAGGGATAATTTAAAAGCGGTGCTATTTATAAAATTTAAGTTCGCTTTCATATTGAGAGAAGTTTTCTGAAACAGGACTGCTTAAGTTGGAAAGGTTTCAGTGTAAAGTTTTCACAATACATTTCCATGTCAAAAACATATTTTACTTTTATCCTTGGCACGATTACTTGTTGTGGGTCCAAGCCTTTTCCATAAGTGTCTTCCAGTTGGATTTATTTCTTTTCCTGAATTTTCCAATTTGAGGATTTGATGGTTTTAGAGTCTCCTTCCGAACAATCCAGCCATCTAATTTTCGGTCTTCTTCTTGGAAGTTTGAAAGTTGGTCTTGAAGTAAGGATCTTAAGTTAAATGGACCAGAATCCCCAGGGAGACAAAGTCACAGAATTGCAAACCTAAAGAAATAGCCTTGTATTTACAGTACATATTCGTTTAAAAGATAAGTTGATGCTATAGAAACATTATAAATATCACAGAACAAAAAAGGTTATAAAAAATACATAGAACGTTCTATACACAAGCTATTTCTCATAATATAAAGAAAATTTGGAATTTGAATTTCTAGTAACTGAAAGCTATAAAAGCTTACAAACGTTTAATCTCATTGATGGGTTGAAGGTAAATTGATACTTCAACGAAACTTCCAAGTAGAGAAAAGATTACATTTTTCAGTATTATTTTAACTATTTTTATTTATATTTACCAATAAAATAAAGGATCTATCTTTCTGCTACATTTCACAAAGTGTGAAACTATAGATAAAGTAGCATTTTGAGACTTTTATGATATCTAATCATCATATACTATAATTATCGCCAATATTTTTTCTAAAAGAGCCTTAAATCATATCAGTTTAAAACTAAAGTAACTGTATCAAGTTTAAAGTAATGTTCATTTTTTTACCTAATTTTTCAAAAGAATAGATAGGGTTTTTTTTATCATTATTTCGATTAGTTCTATATAACCGAAATTCTAACTTCATTCCCTATTCAATAAATTTGCCGCCACCTTAACTTTTTAACTACTTTTATACACATGCTCAAACTTCAAAATTGTTTTTTTTTTTAATCTTTCTTTCTTTCTTTCTTCTTCTTTTTTTTAAATGATTTAAAAAAAAACTGCTTTTGGGGAAATATTTCCATAAATGATTTCTCTAGATATGGTAACTCTTTATTTTAACAGTGAGACATTGAGGATTCTCAAAATAGTTTTCGGACATTAATCAGCTAATTATTATGTAATGTGTGCATTAAGTGTATGTTCTGAAGTTTAAAAACATTTTTTCTTCTTTTGACTTTTAACTGCTTCCGAATATGTCTGTCCAAATTTGCGTAATACAGTGAAACCTGTTTAATATGACCACCAGTGATGTAGTACTTATGTAAATGAAAAACGCGATCAAATTAGAAAAATGGTCAACTTACAAGGGTGGTCAATTTTATAAGTTGTACTGTAATAGTTTACTAATAACAGAGCGTATGGTGTTGCAATGGGTATATTATAGTGTTTGTACCATGTTGTGCTTTTCGTCACCACTTGTGGGGATGCGAAAACATTTGACAAACACACCACATCGACCATCTACAAGTCATATTTGTTTTTCATTCAGTGAATGGTGTGTGTTTTCCTCATCATTTTTTAATGGTATTCCATACAGCATCTTGCATTCACTTCTGAATGGTCATGAGTCACTCACTTCAACGAAGATACTGTCTTGAAGTACTGAATCTTGAGGAGTACTAGCTAATGTGTTGACAAAAGAAGACAATATCTTCAGTTTTCTGACATTTTGCACCATTTACACTTCGAGGGGCGGTGGGTGCACCACAAAATCCTCAATTTATGAAACAAAATTTTCTCTTTTTTCGCATTTTTTAATCAACATCACTTGGGTCCTTTTCTTTTATGTTTAGTTAGCAAAATTAATACAATAAAAGTATATTTTTCAATTAGCTCAATTTTTCGTTCAATTCATTCCAAGTTTTGATCCCAAAAAGTGGATTATTTTAAAGATTTCAAACTTTTTAATTACCGCTAAAATATGATTAAAGTGAAAAACCAATGTAAATAAAACAAAAATATTGAAGAAAATACAACATATAGCTATTTCAAGGCTACAATAGAGCCTCTTCATCAGTGCAAAAAACTCACCAAAACAATTCGTTTGTTGTAGTTTTTAAAGTTCCGCTCAACCTTACTGGATGTGTGCAGTTTAACACATTTTGTCAATTTTTCAAGAAAAATAGATTGATTAAGCATATTACCTTTCCTCTTTTGAAAACTTATTTCAAACTCTAGAAATTCAACTTTGCATTCTATCCGCTATTGGGTCTACATAACGGACAACTAATAATTTTGTTGTAAAGCTAACTATAGCAAAATCATTTTTTTATTCAAACAAACATTTGATAACTACTTCAACTTGTTCAAGCTCATTTGACTGATCAGAACATAATTCATCAGTAGAATTAGTTTATGTTTAGATGATTCAGGTGTTTATGAGGGTTAGAATTGCGAACTGATATTTTAATTGTTCAGCACATTTATTGCTAAGATTGCTTAAATCTCTCACTCATACTATGATAAATTTTATTATGTTGACATGGTTTTGAATGTTTAAGGTTAATGTCAACTAAGTAAATAACAGTTATATTGTTTAATAGGGTTTATGTTGTCATATGGATACTTGATCCCTGGGATCATGTATCCCTCAAAACGAAGGAATCAAGTAACCCTAATATGCGATTTTTACAAACATACTTGTTCTCTTATTAACAATCAGTAGAAATTTACTAAAAATATGTCTCAATTAATCAATACTGTCTATACTTTATCATAACACTTCGGTATTTTTTTAAGTTGTATATAATAGATAATGTAAACTTCAGAACGCTTTCCTAAAAGAAAGTTTCCATTGACACATTCAGGCAATCATTTCTTGAATTAAAACAAGATGGTTGAAAAAAAAAACAAAGTGTTGCCAGTTTTTGTACAAGTATAACTTTAACATAATTGTCAGGTTTAAAATCTCTACTTAATGATTTTGGTACATTTTTGGCTGTGGAATCATGTGTCCTCCAGGGATCAAGTATCCTCAGTCTCCCCTATAACTATCATTTCATTAACAGCTATCATTTCAGTGCAATGTGTATTTTTACGGCATTGTTGTTTTTCAATAAAAATTACGGTGTTGAAATAGTTTACTTCGCTTGCATGAAGAATTTAGCATTAGCTCACTCCATTGTGAAAAATTCATAACTGAAGCAGAAATTCAGTTAATTTTTTACTTTAAAAAATTATTTGACATATTCCTATTAAAAATATGGTTTAATGACGTTATCAGGTTGCCATGAAGAATTTCTAGAGCGCCGTCATAAGCGAGACGAAATCAATTGCAAATATGATTAATATTGGATGTCAAACTAAGATTTGAAAATCATTTAAAATATCGACTCTTCAAGGACTACACTGCGTGTGCAGGTGAAGGGCAGTAACGGATTCTTATTTTTCAGCAATCACGATTGGTAATTGTTTTCACTTGACCTTTCTTGATGTTTGGTTCCTTTTTCATCCTCACCGTCCTCTGCAGGCACGACTCCTCCCGGTAGTCGCTGCTCCTGGTCGGTGGCGTCCATGTCGTACACACACGCACGTTCATACACACTCATACACATCCACATATGCACCTTTACACATATACACACACGCCAACGCGCATATACACAGGTCTACGCACACACACAAGCCTACACATACACAACTATGCACACGTAACTGCCCAAGAGGAAGAACAGGAAACGTTTCTTGAAACAAGCGAATGGGGTAGTAACCAATGAGTAGGTTCCTGTCGCAACTCGTAATTGCGAAAAACAAAATTTGAATTCAAAATTTCAGAATTCAAATTAATTTTGAAACTTCGAGACGGTTTTTTTTTTTTTTTTTTTTTTTTTTTTTTTTTTTTTGTCATCTATTGTACGTCATCTTTGCCGTACAAGCTCGCTTATTTGGTTTCCGCTGAAAAAATCGCGCGAAAAAAACGTCTAATTCCAACATTTTCCTATTGTTAGTATTGAATCCACCACATATTTCTTCAAATACCTCAAAAACTCATTTCTGCAGACAACATCGTTTACCTACACATGACAGTACAGCATTATCGATGCCACTAAACAAAAAATTGCAATACATTTCCATTTAACTGCTTTGCCTTTTTTCTATATAGCTACCTTTTTTCGTACAGAATGTATTTCTCGTAACTTCACAGCTCTTCTTTTTCCACCTTTCGTCAACTTAATAAAATGTACAGTAGTTCCAAAGGTCAGTTCATAAAATTTTAAGTAATGATTACGTTACACTTGATTATAATTTTTATTAAGGGATAAGCAAAATTGTATGTCGTTAGTACACGATGGATCGTTTATCTACTTCTGAGTAGATCAGAAACATAACATGCATTTAATCATTTGTTTTGTTCATTTGTTATCTGACACATTTTCCTCCATTCTGTGCTTCAAACGTTGCTATTAATTTTAACGCTACGCTATAACGTATTATGCTCGTATACCACACGAAATCACGATGTTTGTCAGCCGTGAGCAATCGTGAATGCAACAGCTGTCGAGAAAATTAACCCCGCACAACCTAGATTAAATTTAGGTTAACCTGCAAAATTATATATTATACAGTATGTAAATAGATAAATGAGTTAATTTAAAGATTTTCCGACACTCTTTTCTAAAGTTTAATTTGATTTCAAGTTTAGGCATTTTTTGAATGATTAAAGCAGAGATTTTCTTTAGAGCTTAGTATTTTATCAGTACCAACGGGCCTTCCCGATTTCTAACTTAAAATGTGAAACTATTCGATTTTTTAACAATCTTATATTAGCAGTTTCTCATGCATAAAGGATTGTAATAAGAAAATTGAAATACTTTTCTTTTTTTACTTCCTTTTACAAAAAAGGAAGTATTGTATTCGCGAAAAAAATTTCACTTAAAATTCGGCCTTAATTTCCATTTTTCTCACCCCCCAATGAATGTTGAGTTTTTTTTTTCGACCTGACCACACGTAGATATATGCCTAGGAACCTACAGATACCCGAAATATAAATTTTGACGATCCCCGAGTTAATTACAACGAATTTTCTCGTGACGTCTGTATGTACGTATGTATGTGTGTATATATCTCGCATAACTCAAAAACGGTATGTCCTAGAAATTTGAAATTTGGTACGTAGACTCCTAGTGAGATCTAGTTGTGCACCTTTCCTTTTAGTTGCATTCGGATGTTTCTAAGGGGATCTTTTGCTATTTTGGGGGGAAATCATTGTTAATTTCGATGTAAACTCAAGTGGTATTATAATTTGTCGGACGCTTGGCAATATATCGCCGGTATTATGGTCGCCAACTTGGCGACAACTTTGGCGTTTTTTTTTTTTTTTTTAAATTTTTAATTTGGTTTCAATTTGGCCACTGTTGGTGATATTTAGAGAGTAAACAATTGAATCACATTAAAATTGCCAATCATGGGGAAATGACATTAAATTGGACTAAAATAAAGTCATGTGATGCACACATCAGCTCGTTTTTTTTTTTTTTTTTTTTTTTTTAAATTTCAAGTGAATTGAGTCACAAAGTGTTAACAAATGTTCTCACATTGGTGAAACGAATGACTTTTTTTTTTCCTTTTTTCGGAATTTGATATTTGATCTTTTTCGGAAATAATAAACATTCCAGAGATACCTAATTTAAAAGTATTACGTCCATAATTAAGCTTGCTCAAATTTTATTGATTATTTCTAATTGCTCGTTATGCTAAATGGTATGCTTTAACAAAGGTTGGAGTGGTTGGTATTGAATTACGGCGCGTTGTCTCAAATGCTGATACTGCTTTCTACTCTAGAAAATATTATATCTCGGGTTTTCTTCAATTGGAAATCAATATTTATTTTCTAGCTGAAAATTATTCCAAATTTGTTCCGAAATATACACAGATTCGTGCAAACACCATTTTGGTTTCTTCCCTGTGGCTTTATTGTTTACAAATCTTCTTCTTAAACGTTCTAAAGTTAGCCGCATGAAAAGTCTTTGTAAATTTATATTTAATTCCATAAAATTTAAAAGTTAATTAATCATATACAATTTTGTTTACAAAAAAGTACTTTTTTTCACTATAGTTGGGTTTTTTGGTTGGATGGAGTTGGAAATTAACTCCACACCTCCCCCCAAAACCGAGAAGGTCTTGTTACTATTTGGGGGAGAAAAAATTGAGTTGTCTTCAGCTGTCTTCTTTTATTATCATTATTAATATATATGTTTGATGTAGTGATTGATACTCCTTTTCTAGCTTTACTACAAGTTTGTACATGCAATTGAAGGAACCTATTCCAGAAACTTCAGTTTCAGTTTTAGGTTCTGTGTGTGGATGATGTTTTGTTCTAATGCAATCGGGTCAGCGAAATGTAAATCATTTTTTATCGTTTATGAATTCTATCACTCAGTTTTATGCAAATTTAACGTTTGCTGACAGCTGCTTTTTTTATTTTTGCTTTGAAAGGGGGTTTCTTCTGTACAAAAAACATGCATGAAATAATTTTTAAATTTTGTGCTAAAAAAGCTTTGAGTTTCGCAATTATTTTACCTACATGAAATAAATCTTTTATGTTCTTATGAGGCTTCTATGTGATATTAAATGAAACATTTTTTTATGCATTTTATCGTCCCATCTATATTTGATATGCGATTCGGGTGTTTCCATTTATCCCATAAATACTGTACTCTGAGGTAAATAGAAACTTGATTCCATTCGCTAACAAACAGTCCTAAAGTCTACTTTTTAGTACCCAATTACGCTTAGAAAGTGTAGCCTTGGACCAATGAACGTAGAACATTGTAGGTACCAATTCATGCGAAAAAAAAGAGGGATATATCAAAAGTTGAAGCTTTGAAATTGTGTCTCCTTTTCCCTCTCTTCTTCTTCTTCATCAGCACAACAGCTTAGTGCAGGTCAAGGCTTTCTCCGTCTGCTTCCTCCAGGCGGTACGACACGTTGCCAGGTTTCTCCACCTGTTCACCCCCAAAACTTTAAGGTCCTTCTCAACACTATCCAGCCACCTTGTTGCTGGTCTTCCCCTTCTCCTTGTACTCTCAATCGTCGAAAAAGTTAGCTTTTTAATCGGATCCAGATCTGCACGCCTAAATACGTGCCCCAGCCATCTGATTCTATTGGCTTTAATTACTCTTAAGATGTTGGGTTGTCTGTATTAACTGACCCTATCATGTAAAGTAATTGGAGGTATCAGGCTTGCCAGATAAAACGCCCAGTAACTGTATTTCACGATGTCAGCAATAGTACGTCTGCGTGGATTTTTTCAGGAGCATTTAAAGCCATTTTCATCAAATGTTTAGAACTAATTACATTTTTATGGCAAAGTGAAAGGTAAAAGTGGCTCTATTAATGTAGTTTAAAACCTTTTACATTTTCATTTTCCTGCGTTTTCACTTTTCTTTACTATTTTTTTTTTTTTAATACTAAGCACATCACTTTTCATAATGCATTCAAAAGGACAAAATAACTATTCTGAGTCGGAAAGGATAATTTAAGTATTCTTGTAGTTTTCAATTATTCAAAGAAAAAGACTTCAGCAACGAAGAAACGTTTGGCTCAAGTCATGTAGAGAATGGTTTATCATTATCTAGCTTTCAATCATAAATTTGAGTGTTGAAACATGCATATTTTTCTTAAAGGGAAAGTTTGGTTTGAAATGAGCGCAGTTTTCTTCGTTAGTGAAGTCCTTTTCTTGGAATAATTGAAAACTACAGAAATATTACAATTAAAATTGTCCTTTCTGGCGAAGAAAAGTTATTTTGTCCTTTTTAGTGCATTATAAAAAGTGCTTAGTATTTAAAAAATGTTATTTTAAAGTTTTTCGTTTCCAAACAAAATTTTATCTTAGAATTAAACTTTTAGCACTAAGTTGTACCTTAAGATTAAAAAAATCATTTAGTGAAATTCCGAAGTCTCTAATTGGTCTAGTTGCTGAGATATAAGCAAAAGAATGGTTCACAACTTACAAGTTACTTGTGAGAAGGATTCTAATATGTCTCTTTACTTAGCCCCGTTATCGATTATATTAATGGCATAGGTGAGAATAAAAACCTTAAGAAAGCAATGACAGTAAACACATTTAATTTTTGCTCCAGAGAAGCCTTGATTCAAAATTTTCATTATGATTACTTATTAATATTACTGTTGCAAGGCAGAAAAATTTGTAACAATGGGTTTTATTTATAAACATTTCGTGGGGGAAATCACATGAAATTTGCTGTTTAACATCCTAACCGAAATTATAATTTTATCTTAGAATTTTAATTTTATCAGCATTAAGTTGTATCTTAAGATTAAGCAGATCATTTAGTGAAATCCCAAAGGCTCTAAGTGCTCTAGTTGCTGAGATATAAGCAAAAGCAAGCATCAGATTTCTTCGTTACAATCAGGCCAAGTATAATAAAAGTGCTCAAAAATCGCCCGTCCTGGTATGACAGGTGAAAATATTTTCTACATTTGAACGGAGAAATTGCCTGCTTGTTGATATTTTGATAGTTGAAATTTTAATCCTAACACCAGTGGATTAACGGAACACTAAACTTCAATAGATAGCGTTAATTGTTTTGATTTCTTCCTTTACTAAAATGAAAGTCTTACCAGTAAAACAGTTAAGTTACCGAATGGAGTTCAGCCTTGTCACAATAAAGCCTTTCCCTACGTGGTCAACATTAGAAAAACATGTGATCAAATTGTCATGCCGGGCGTGAGTTTCATTGTTGAAGCACGCGGGTTATTCGAAAATCGGCTATTATTTATATGAGGATAATAAACTGAATGTCCGGATGTCTGGATGTTTGTGACGCGCATAGCGCCTAAACTGTTCTGCCGATTTTCATGAAATTCGGCACAAATTGGGAATGGGCATGGGGATGTTTACCTTGAAGCGATTTTTCGAAAATTCGATTTTGTTCTTTTTTCTATTTCAATTTTAAGACCACTTTACGGAGCAAATTATCACAACGTGGAACCGTAACATAGGGCGACAAAATTAACGTAGCAAATTGTCTGGAAATTCATCGTCCATTATTTGTAAATATAGAGGCTAACCAAATGACCTTTTAATTTTCTACTACGGGCAAAGCCGTGCGGATACCGATAGTCTAGATAACCCAGCCGTAGGTGGGGTTTGGTCTTTGGGGGAAGGCCCGTTCCTATACCGGCCCCAAGCCCGGGTAAATGGGGAGGGTTTTGCAATGGTGTAGCATCCACGCATGTAAAATTACCACTCTTTACTTACGCTTGAGCAGATTTGTATCTGCCCAGTGGCTATCGAGTGGAACAGTGAGTAGGAAATGGGCACCATTGGAGTCAGGTGTGTACCTGGGTCCACGGTGTCTAGAGTCGTAAGTGGTTTAGATCTCGTTCCCTTATGGGTAAGGGGGCCCCGGCCGAAAGGTCCGTTCTCTGGAAGCCCCAGATGGCATAGCAGAGCGGGGTTCCCTATTCTGTACCGCTAGTCTAGATTTACATTGATTTTGATTTTTCATGTATGTTATATATGGAGTAGTATTATTGTCGTTAATTTTAAATATTTTTTGCTTGCTATATAGGCAATTAACCTGATGGAAAGGTGGAATTGCCTGACTATAAATCTGTTTTGCCCCAACGCAATTTTTATTTTTTTATATTTTTAATTAGTTATTTATTTGATTATTCATTTATTTTTTGCAATAAAAAAAACTTTTTTATTTTTTGGTTATAGTAGGATTTAAATTCCATCTCTACCTACATTAAAAGAGGGATGAGGTATTATTTTTTTTCGTTAACATAAAGTATTTAAAAAACTGTTCTGCTTAGATGGGGCGTGATATCTCGACTTACTTTATCCTTATTGATTTCACATCTTTAATACACGAGAAAGGCTTATTTCCGTACACAAAACGAAAAACCAGCAAAAATATTGTTACTTTTTACCAGGGCTAAAGAGTCGGAAGAAAAATGGTCGACTCCGATTCCTGGATTTTGAAACGTCCGTCTCCGACTCCGTTTGTTTTTTTTTTAAATTTGTTTTTTATTTACTTTTTCAAATCCCTCCCCCCCCCTCATGGGAAGAGGGGAAACCCCTAAAAATAGATTGAAATATTAATTCATTAACCGACTTCAAAAAGGAGGCAGTTATCAGTTCATACCAAATGTTTTTTTTTTTTTTTTTGTCCACTCACAGCGTCTCACCTAGTGAACCGATTTTGATGATGCTTTTACTTAGGTCCCATTACTTACTTTGTTTGACCATATTTGTACTTTAGAAAAAAATTATAGGCAAAAAACAGTGAATATCATGCAATTTCCCTATTAAATGATTAAATATGAAACCCATTGTTGCAAAAGTTTGGTGCCATACAACAGTAACATTAATAGTAATTGTAATGATAATTTTGAATGAAGGCTTCTCTAAAGCGAGCATCAAGATTTTTCAGTGACATTGCTTAATAGTGGGGGTAAACCTAACCTGGAAGCGAGATAATGCAGTGATTAATATCTGCGTAGCCTTCATAATGCTACCAGGTTAGCTTTGCCTCAACTATATATAGTAGTATTTTTATCGTTAGCATCTATGCCAATAACTGATGATCCGGGCTAAGTAAGGAGATACAGGATTGCATCACAAGTAACTTGTATGCTGTGAAATGTAAATTAATTAGGAAAACGAAATATTTAAATGATTCTAATTAAATTAACACACAAATGAATTCCAGATAGAAACAAAGATAAAATTTTAGTTCCAATCACTTAAAGTGTAAGGCGTATTTATAGTTTTTTTTTTTTTTCAGTATGGAGCATTTTTATGAAAGAAGGTGAAGTTTCGTAATGGTAACTTCTTACTATTGCTGAAATGCATTTACACTAAAAAGAATTAAATAAAAAAATTTTGAAAAAACTACAGAACCGACTTCAAAATTTCTCTAAAAAATGAAAAATACTTTTATTCTTTAAACACCATCGATATTACTTTTAAATATTGCGCAAACTTTAAAACTTATGTTTAAAAGTATCATCGATGGTGTTTAAAGAATAAAATTATTTTTCACTTTTTATAGCGATCTTGAAGTCGGTCTTTCTTTTTTTTTTATAAAATTATCGCGTTGTATTTTATTGTAAACCAAAGATGCATACCACATTAGAAATTCAATTTGAAAATCAAACTATCCAATAGTTGCGATTTCTAAAGTGAGATTACTGAAAAATCCCATTTAAAAAAATTGAAAAGGGTTAGTTTTCTCCCTTTTAATATTTAACAAATGGATGTTGATCAAATCCTGTGCATTCAATTTTTGAAAGCGGTAACTTGTGAGAAAAATAAACTTTTTTGCTAAGTCGATACACTTTTCTTAAGAGGGAGCGGTCCCCCCTCCCCCTCCCGGTTGATACCCATCTGGTGGGTTAGACCTCAACTTAATTTCAGTGTTTATAAAAATTAAAATACTTTAATTCTTAAAAATTTCCCCAAAAATAAATCTCAAATTTCATCTTAAAAATGTCAATCAAAATATTGCACTATATTGCAGGGAAAGGTTGAGTACATGTATGTCTGGAGCAATTTTACACAAAATGTGGCGTCACATAGCTTTGTACAAATAGCTTTTACTATACCTACATTTCTTGGCTCAATTTTTAATTTTAATTTTATCAGCAGCTTTAGAATTAACCTTAATATGAAGATTTTAACTACAATTATTAGTGTTGTTATCAGTAAATCATGTACTGATTTTATTTTGTACTTTTTAGTGGTAACTAAGCTTTCTTAAATCAAGTCTTTAGATTAAAATATATATATATATATATATATATATATATATTATTGGATCTTTTGGACTTGCGCTTTCATGCTAACACTTGTTTGAATTTATCAAGCACCCTCAGAAGTTTCCCAACTTGCTCAAGCGATATATACATTCATTTTACTATTTTATAACTGAGATGAAAGTAAAAAATATATTATGATTTTTATTTGAAAGTGATTCATTGGAAGATGTTGGGCAACAAAACTGTTTGCTGACAGTTGCTATCAGTTAAACTAAGTTAGAAAATAGGCAAACATAGGTAGCTTTTACAGAAAGTTCGATAAATGATCAAGCCAGCTGAATGCCACAATGATCGTTATTTTCTTCTTAGTAGGCATTTATGCATGTAATCAAATACATTGGTAGTCAGTTTTTAGAAAAATGCAAGGAGAGTAAGTGAAAATTAAAGGAAAAAAAGAAACCCGGAGTCGGAGCCGGCATGTTTTCGAGCGACTCCAACTCCTTTACCCCAAAATCAGTCCGACTCCGACTCCACAGCCCTGCTTTTTACAACTTCTCAGAAAATTTACTTTTAAAATGAATTAGATTGAAATAGTTATTAAAGTTAAAGTAAATCAGAAAAAAGGAAAACTCATCGCAAAATTAATGACTCTTTTAAGTTAACGTATTCATTAAAATAGTTACACTAATTATGCTTTAATTATTTGGGATCAAAGAAGCTCTTTTAGTAAAATGTCACTAGGTTAATAGAGGAAAACTTCTTTGTTTTTCTTTAATTAGGCAAAGATTAAAGAAAACTTAATAAACTAAAGCTAAAGCAAACAGCTTAATGAGTTGATATTAGGCAGGGCTTTTAAGCAACTTTTTAAGAATTTAATATTGTGGTTAAGCCTTAAAACCTACGCAAATTTTCAAAAGTATTTTCACTAATGCGTTTTACTGATTTCACAAAATGCTTACTGAAAAGGCATTCAGTACTAAGCATAGGTTTTTTTATTATGTGTTTTTGTACATTCTGTATTTTTATATTCACATACTGAAATAGTTACTGGACAACTCACTTTCAATTATTTAATCACAAAAGTCTGGGACAAAACTAAAATGTTGGATTTAGAAAGATCTTTTAGAAAAAATTATAAAAATAGCTTCTGCACTATATTTTTCGAATTCTTAACCCTCAAAATTTTTTTTTCTTTGAAAAAAAATTTAAACGCGTTTATTGGATTTAAACTTCTGTTCAAATAATAAGAAAAATGCTGAAAAAATCAAAATTTTATTGAAGATGATTTAAGGTTAAACAAACGCTTGACAATATCGGCCTTTATCTAAAAAAACAACAAAAAACTTACATCAAATAACCCCAAAACATTGATAAAAATTGTAAAAATGCCTTACTACTTATATAGTAGTAAAAATCATTATTTTTAAAACTAAAATAATTAGGCATTTTCAATTGCGGTTAACTGAAATGAAGAAATCCTGCATACATTTGTAAATTCCGAAAAATGAAGTTCTATCATTATTTCCCATCAGATTAGTCCATTTAAAGTCTAAAATTGGTTTAATAGTGACATGTCACACATTTTTGTAACAATAAACTTATGAAAAACACAGATGCGTGTGACTAGGGAAGAGAAGGAACTAAGGTAAAATCTGACAGTTTGTTTTATGGGGGGAGGTCAAATTTGTTCAAACCAATTTTGACATATTTATGAACTACCCCAGTCTTAAATAAGTATTTTGAACCAAAACTTATGGGTTTTTTTTTTTTTTAATGATTTGATTTGTTTTTGATTTTATTTTTTGTATTACAGCATTTTAAGCCACTCCCTAACTCCCTATTGTAGATTTGTATGTTTCTTTTGGAAGGGAAAGCATCGTCTGTTCGTTGAGGCGCGTGCCTAACGCTTTTTATTTTGATATGCTTCGATATTAATTAGCTTTAGACTTCATTAATAAATTTATTTTAATCTTAATGGCCTAACTTCCTTGCCCATTTGAATCCACATTCGTTTTCATCTTTACTGTACCTGTATTTTGGTCGGACTAATTCTGTAGATGCAATGATTAGATGCTCCCCGATAAGAGGACCTTCCAAAAATTTCCTTATTCGGCAAATTCGTCTGACGATTCAGCAAAATTATCATCATTCGGCAACACTTTGAGTTCGTCTCAGCAAATTGAGAATTTCTGCCCTGCCAAAAGTTAAGTTCTAGGCGTCCCTGGCTATGGTACACAATTTTAAGTTCCCTTGCTTCTTACTTTAAAAAAAATAGAATTCTTTTTATGCATTAATTTTAATAGTACATTTAAAATCTGAATATAACCAAGTGAATAAAAAATATTCCGGTGTTTTTCATGTTTTTTTCTCAAATCTTCTTCATTGCATTTATTGAAAAAGAAAATAACCTTGGTATGTTATCTTCTCATTGATTGAAAATTTTCCATTTTGAGCTTCATTGAACTGTATATGCGAGTCCACCACCACTGCTAATTGAATTAAAAAAAAAAAAACTACTTTACTACTTCAGGCATTTTTTCCCAAAAGCCGTTAGGCTCGAAAGACAAAGTTTTAACTCCCTTTAAGGAATCGGAAGCTTCAAGTCTTTTATATTGTCGGTAAAATTTTGTTTTACTATCTTTCTCTCATTTCTATTATTCAACTCCATGTTTTTTATTCCGATAATCTTATTTGGGGTTAATATTTTATCAGTTCCTTCGCATTAAAGCAGTGATTAAGTCCAATGTTTATTTTGGACGTTTCTCTCAGCCTTCTTATTAAAAGTATTAAAACTTGCAAAGCAAAGTCCTGAAGTGTTAAATGTACCTGTCTTAGTTATCACACACTGGCAAAACTAATGGCATACAGTGGCTCCCAAAAGTGTTCGTACACCTTGAAATTTTGTAGTAGAACCAAAAGAACGCAGAACTGAATTCGAATATGCAGTTCAATTTTTTTCACATCATTCCTATGCCATTCTGAATAAAACCCAGCAGTTTTTTGTATTTTTTTTTATATTGCCAGGTTTTATTTTTGAAATTTGTCAAAAAACGAAGAGTCAGAGAAAAATACGCCACAAAAGTCATCGTACACTGAAATATTTTCGAATACATTCATGATTAAAATTATCACACGTGTTTTGTTTTATTGTTTTTGCATTGCAATGACACTGTAAAATCATTTGCCTTTAATTTGTTGTTTTATTAGTCCCTAATATTCTGCTTATTATTTTAAAATGGCAGGTATGCGTAGAAAACAACAAACATGATTCGAAATTTGATTTTTTTTCCTTCACAGTAGCCATAAATTGGTTTGAAATGTCTCTAAATTAGTTAATTTATACCATTCCATAGTGAAGTGCTTGATAAAATGCTTTAAAAACAAGAATCAGATCGATAACAAGGTAAGAAAAGGTCAACTGGCAAAGTTAACAAAGCGTGATCGGAGGTTTACAGTTAAAAAAATTACGAAAAATACACATTTAAATGCTGAAAAAGTTTCTGCAGAATTGAATGAAACATTTTACGTTTAGTTTTTCCGTATAATTGTCCGTCAAATTCTCTGATTAGTTGGATTCAAGTGGAACTCTTCGCGCAGAAATTTTCTTGTTCCTGCGAAAAACAGTTAAGCTTACGCTTTCCTTTTGTAAAATCAATGATAAATAAGCTCAAAACGTTTTGGAACAACGTCTTACTTATAGATGAAAATTAATTTAATATGTTGGGTTAAATTGTTGTATAATTGTCAAAAGAAGAGAAAATGAGGAATTTAATCTTAAGAAATTAGTTGGATCAGTTAATCAGGACGGTGAAGGTGTTCTTGTGTGAGGGTGCATAACAGCATCAAAACTTGGAAATTTGTAATTTTTTTGACGCAATAATAAATCATGCTGTTCATTTAAATATTTAAAAAAATAATTTTAATCTATTAGCCCAAAATTTGGTAATCGGAAACAACTTTGTTTTTTACCAAGATAAAGATAAGAAGCACACGTTTGCGTTTGGTGCCTCAAACATTGTCCTTAAGCTTAGAAATATCTCCTCAATCGCCAGATTTAAACTTAATGGATTATATTTGGAGATATCTAGTAGCTAGATTACGAAAATACACCATTGAAACGAAATGCGAGCTAGAAACAGTAAGACTCGAAGTGGCGGCTGAACACTTACTCAGAAATTGCACAAAAAAAGAAGGAAAAAACAATGAAATCTATTCCCAGACATTTAAAGCTGTTGTTGATACTGCATGATATACTACTAAATAATAACTTTGTAAGAAGTTAGATTATTTACCAATTTCTTGACATTTTTTCAAAGTGTACGAAGGCTTTTGTAAGATAAAATTTCCGGCAGTTTTTGGTTTTTGATTTTTTAAAAATTATGTTTTAATGTTTTATTAAAAATTTTCATGTAGTTTTCTTTAAAATATATCATAGATCTTATAATAAAATACCTGTTCCGAAATATTAATTGTAACCAATGGATAATGGCCAATTTCATTGAAAGTCGTAGGTGTACGAACACTTTTGAGAGCCACTGTATATCATAAGAAACAAGTTTGAGAAAAACCAAGGTTTTGTGAGATTTGAAACTGATTTATTGTCAAACAACATAATATACGCGAAAAAAATGGTAATAGTAACTGCGCCGGGTAATTTTTGTAGCATTTAATAATTAACAATGTACAGGTAGTTATCAAAATAATATAAACACTCTGTGACAAGTGTGTATTGGGAATCGCTACTTTACCGTAAATGTTCTGTTAATAAAGGTGCCTTATGACTGTAATCACTCACACTGGTGAATCCAGATGGTGATTAAGTTCTGTTGGTCACTTTTGCTGCTATTGTTCGATTTGTAGACAGTAAAATCCATTTTAATACCCGTCGGTTTCTTTCACTAAGCTTCTCTTTCATTTTACTATTTTTTCTTTGCCGAGCTTGTCTTACCGAGCTATGTGTATGCTGTCATGACTTTAGATATTGTACCTCTAGAAACGCAAAAAAGTTGAGATGTTTCCGTTACACTTGCTCCAGCTAGACGCGGTCCAACAATTTGTCCTCTTTTAAAATTTGATTGGTCCGATATTTTACGAGCTTGAAAAAAATGCAAGACTTCCAGAACTTCAATTGAACCACCATATACTACCAGAACATGTACATTGCTGTTTATGAAAAAAAAAAAAACAAGATTGCTAACTTTATTCTTTATAACGTACAAAGCACATTCAAAAATGTCACTTTTAATCACAGGTGTTTCCATAGTTTTGATAACTACCTGTACAGTTGAAAATTATATTTCTTTTAAACAGGAAACCATACGATGCATAGTAACGAAAAAAAGTTTAAGTAACACGCAGTAAAAGAGTCTAGTAAAATATGTTTCTAGACGCATATATTATTTGCCCTCGTGACCCCGTTTTAGAAATATTAGGTCTTAATGTCTTCAGAAAATTTTTTAAAAAAAGGGGCCAAACTTAGCGATTTCCGATGATAATTGAGAGACATCTTTCAAACGCTTTGTAGACGAATGTCCTGACACATGCAAACGGTGAAGTTTGGTAACTGAAATTTCTCGCCAATTCTAAAAAAGTGGCACTTAAAATTTTGGCAGACTTTAACACTAGAATTGCGAAAGGGATCATTTTGACCATAGTTGAACCTTTTTGTCTAACTGCTCCTCTAAATTTTCATAATAAGCTTAATCCTTCCTTGACTTTTCCTAAATCATTGTGTTGTTTTATAATATAACGTTTTCAAAAAAAAAATTTTTTTTTCATAACCAATTCTATAGAGTTATGCCTTAAAGTGGGGACAAGTGTCGTTTTGCAGCCTTTGAGGGAAAAAAAGATACAAATACATTTATCAATGCTGGAACAGAGCGGAAACTGAAAAATGACTCCTTGAATATGTCATTATTAGAAGTTTAGCATTCATAATTTTTTGTGCATAAAAGAGAACATTAGCAGCTGGTTTCTGAAAATCAAATGAAACAGTGCTGGTTATTTTAAGGGCATTTTAAACCTTTCTTAAATACTTCATTGAATATCCTTAAAATCTCTGAAACCTTTAAAATGAACTGTAATTATTTAAACTAGAAAATCGCCCGTTAAGATATGACTGGTGAAAATTTCTTCTACATTTGAACGAAGCAATTTCGTGTTTGGTGGTATTTTGATGGTTGAAATTTTAACCCTAACTGCAGTGGATTAACCCTAAACTTCAGTAGGTAGCGTTCATTGTTGACCACTTTTTTGTTTCTTCATTCCCCTGAAATGACAGTCTTACCAGTAAAACTGTTAAGTTACCGGATCCGGTTCATTCTTGTCATTGACTAATATATACACTGATGTGCAACAATTAAGGACGAGAAGGTTTTTTCAATACAACTTTGTACAAAAGCTTTCCAAATCAACGCATTTAATACCGTAAGATCTCCAATACGTAAGGACATGTGTAATGTAAGCAACATTTACTAAAAGAGAAATCAGACGGATAAAAAGAAGCTTTATTGAAAAAGTAGCATGGAGCGCAATGCGACTGAAGGCCGAAACATCCCTGTGATGGGTGTCCAGTAAGAAACATCCGGTCATTAGTAGGGGATATGATCTCCCCCGACTGCTAGGCAGGTTTCACAGCGTCTGCCCATGCTGAGAATGAGGGTGTCAATGAGTTGTTGAGGCATTGCTGCCCATTCGTCTTGCAGCGCCAATCGAAGCTCCCGAATCGTTACTGGTGGTAAAGTACGAGCTGCTAAGCGTCTGCCTAGAAAATCCCATACATGCTCGATGGGATTGAGATCCGGAGATCGTAACGGCCAATAGGGCTCGACCGATGGCATTTTTTGGCCGATGGGCCGATGCCGATTGTTCAAAGATGGCCGATGGCCGATGGCCGATTGTTTTCCTCCAAATGGCCGATTGCCGATGGCCGATGGCCGATGCTGTTGGCCGATGACAAAAAAAAAATCTAACAAAAATTAATTGATAAGATTGTTAGGGATTTAAAGGATCATTATTGATTCATTTCACTTTACTTCCTTTCTACGAATAAGGAATTGTAATCCAAAAAAAATCAGATTTCAACCTAACTTTTTATTTTACGATCACCCAATTTAAACTTCACAAGTTTTTTCGGAGCATATGTACATGCATATGTACCTAAGAACATATAGATGACCGAAATATCCATTTTGAACGCCTCCTTAGTTAATTATCGCAAATTCTCTTCTGATGTCCTTATGCGTGTACTAACTTACGTCACTCAAAAACGTTATGAAATAGTAAGTTGAAAACTCATACGTACGTAGTATGATCTAAAAGTTCGAGGACAAGTTGTATAAAAATTTACCGTGAATAGTTCACATTACCGAAGTACATCTATCTACGAAATAGTCACCTTGAACGACCATGCACTTCTGCCAACGTTCGTATAGCTTTTAGAAGGACTCCTGGAAGACATTTATCGCACCCTCCTGTAAGGTCTCTTGCGCTGCTGTTTCAACTTCATCGTGGGGAAGAAGACGCCTTTCATGTTGAGGATGCACGGTTCGATTGGCCAATACTCTGATATGACAAACAAATAACATAACGTTTCGTCGGACTTAGCTCCGTGTGACTTTCATCTGCTCCCAGCAAAAAACATTTGCATGGACGCCGCTTTCTTCCGTCAGGAGAAGATAAAGCTGCATGACAGAAGGTAGCGAAAAATGGCTTCCAGGAGTGATTACAAGATTTATATTAACACTGGCAGAAGTACATAGTCCCTGAAGATGACCTTCTGAAGGTGGATGTGCTTCGGTAATGTGAACTATTTTGGGTAAGGTTTTGTACAGCTTGTCCCCCGAACTTTTGGATCGTACTACGTACAATCTGTATAGGGTGTAGTTATGCTTCTCCTTTTTTGACTGCTGTATGATGGAAGACAAAGAACAACAGCCCAAAAAAAAAAAAAAAAAGAAGAAGAAAAAGGAATAAAAACAAAGATTCTGTTTAATAACCAATTGACTTTTTTTTCTTTAAATTGAACATATAATTAATATTTCAGTAATATTGTAACAATGTATGAATTTAGGTAAACTACACATACAGTGTCTCCCAAAAGTGTTCGTACACCTACGACTTTCAATGAAATAGGCCATTATCCATTGGTTAGAATTAATAGTTCGAAATAGGTATTTTATTATAAGATCTATGATATGTTTTTAACAAAACCACATGAAAATTTTTAATAAAACATTAAAACAGAATTTTTAAAAAATCAAAAACCAAAAAGTGCCGGAAATTTCATCTCACAAAAGTCTTCGTACACTTTGAAAAAAATGTCAAAAACTTAGTAAATAATCTAACTTTTTAATAAGTTATTATTTAGTAGAATATCGTGCAGTATCAACAACAGCTTTTAAACTTCTGGGAATAGATTTCATTGTTTTTTCTTTCTTTTTACGGTGCAATTTCTGAGTAAGTGTTCAGCCGCACTTCGAGTCTTACTGTTTCTAGTTCGCTTTTCGTTTCAATGGTGTATTTTCGTAATCTAGCTACCAGATATCTTCAAATATGTTCCATTAAGTTTAAATCTAGCGATTGAGGAGATATTTCTAAGTTTAAGGACAATTTTTGAGGCACCCAACGCAAACGTGTACTTCTTATCGTTATTTTGATAAAAAACAAAGTTGTTTCCGATTACCAAATTTTGGGCTAATAGTTTAAAATTGTTTTTTAAAATTTTTAAATAAACAGCATGATTCATTATTTCATCGAAAAATTCCAAATTTCCAAGTCCTGATGCTATAATGCACCCTCACACAAGAACACCTTCACCGTTCTGATTAACCGATCCAACTTAGTTCTTAAGATTAAATTTCTCATTTTTTCTTCTATTTACAATTATACAACAATTTAAACCAAAATGTTGAATTTATTTTCATCTATAAGTAAGACGTTGTTCCAAAACGCTTTGAGCTTAATTCTCATTGATATTACGACGGAAAGCGTAAGCTTACTGTTTTTCGCACGAACAAGAAAATTTTTGCGGGAAGAGGTCCCATTTAATCCAGCTAATCAGAGAACTTGGCGAACACTTTTAGGTGAAAATTAAACGTAAAATGTTTCATTCAATTCTGCAGACACTTTTTCAGCACTCAAATGTGTATTTTTCATATTTTTTTTTAAACTGTAAACCTCCGATCACGCTTTGTTGACTTTGCCAGTTGACCTTTTCTTACCTTGTTTTCGGTCCGATTCTTGTCTTTGAAGCATTTTACCAAGCTCTTCACTATAGAATGGTATAAATTACCAAATTTAGAGACATTTCAAACAATTTATGGCTACTGTGAGGGAAAAAAATCAAATTTCGAATCGTGTTTGTTGTTTTCTACGCATACATGCCATTTAAAAATTATAAGCAGAATATTAGGGAATAAATAGACAAAAAATTAACGGCAAATGACTTTACAGTGTCATTACAATGCAAAAATAATAAAAAAATCACATATGATAATTTTAATAATGAATTTATTCGAAAATATTTCAATGTACGATTACTTTTGTGGCGTTTTTTTCTCTTTCTCTTCGTTTTTTGACAAATTTAAAAAATAAAATCTGGCAATATTTTGAAAAAAAAAAAACTGCTGGGTTTTGCTCAGAAAGGCATAAGAATGATGTGAAAAAAAATTGGACTTCATATTCGAATTCAGTTTTGCGTTATTTTGGTTTTACTACAAAATTTCAAGGTGTACGAACACTTTTGGGAGCCACTGTAGTTAAAAAACATTAAATTATGTTGTTTAATCATTCAAAAAAAATTAAGAATAAAACTATGAAACCGTCAACAAATTACGTAATTAAAGTGGAAAGATTGCACGTAGACTTTTTTAATCATCAAATTAAACAAAAAAAGGTAACAGATAAATTACAATATTAAATCATAATAGGAATATTTTTATACTTATTTAAAATTTATGAATAGAAAAGTTTGCATTTTTCGTAAAATGTATAACAGTGACAGCGGAAAAAAGAAATAGCCACGAAAATAGCGAGGTTCTTAAAACGCAGCTACAATAAACAAACTCAATATTTACACCAAGTTAATAACTGAATACATATACTACTAGATCTGATGTTTGCACACGTAATATTGAACAATTTGATTGTTTATTTTTTTATGAAGCACTGCAAACAAGTTCAAATTAAATTTTTCAATTTAACAATAATTCTCTGAAATTTAAAAAATTGCACAATAGAAAATCCTTGAAACTTTTTTATAACATATTATTAAACATGTGATGAAAACGAAAAAAACTTATTCATTGATTTTATATAAATACATAAAAATAGTTACTTACAACAGAAAAAAAATCGATCGCTATTAATGATGCAAAAAAGATGGCGCATTACAAAATATAGGTGAAACAAGTATAAGAAATACGCAAAATGACATTTCTTGACCATAATAAATAATCGCTAAATATTTAAGAAATGCTTGAAACGACGAGGATGGGTTAGGGGGGTCACTTTCTGATTTTGGAGTAACTCACAACGTTAAACTTCTGCCCCAACTTCGGATTAATTTTTTTAGTACAGAACCGCTACCACCAACGCCTCGGAAGAGAGTTTCTGAATCTACTTCAGCACTTCCGAAGAAAAAAGTCAAAAATCCCTTTATTTTCCAAATTATGTCACCATTCAAAACGTCTTTAATCAATTTCTTACATTAATGCTCTAAATTCTTCCTAAACAATAGATAAAGCTTGAAAAAACAAATCTCTAATTTTATGAATGGTGTTAGTTTTAAACAACTCAGAAGTACAACTAGAGATTAATTTCAGAAATTGAGGGAGTGAAAGGAGGGGCACGCAAGTGTTCTCGGAAATACAAAAAAAAGTCGTATAAAAATAGAGTTCAAAATAATCATAAACATTGAGCAGAAAAACCCTTGCACTCGAGTTTGTTTCGACGTGCAGTGACGGATTTAAAATGTAGCAAATGTTGCAATTGCGCGAGAGGCCCCATAACCATAGGTTCACCGTAGGAGTTACAAAAATGCCTATGATAAATGTTTTACAACTTCTATGATAGAGAAATAGGACCCCAAAATGGATTTCGAAGGGCCCCTAACTTATAGCTCCGCCGAAGCGATACAGAAAAGACTGCATTACTGTTTTTCATATTACAAATATCGAAAAATTAAAAATTACCGTCGGTTCAACGGGAATCTAACAAAATGAAACAAAACCGGTTTCGCCATCTCATATTTGTTTCCATGGTCTCCAATTCTGCAATATATCACCAAATGATCGTCAGTCTGAGACGCTATATTAGTTTTGCATAATAGCCACAAAAAATCAGTTAATAGGCTTTTTAGAACACCCGATCGAAAACAAAAAGGGAAGTGCACAACTGGAATGTGCGCACATCCCACATGCGAGAATTTAGCCTTCTACAGCTTACCATTTTTGAGTTATGACTTATAAGAGATACATACGTACATCCAGCCGCAAGAAACAACGAAATAATTAACTTGTTTGGTACCTGAATGCAGTATTAAAAACTCTTTCAAGGGTGACTAAAATAGAAATTCATACTGAAATTTAAGTAAACAATTGTGTCTGAAAACAATAACTCCCTTTACTTTGCATTAAAAAGTAAAACAACAAAGGTCCTTTTTTTTTCAAAAACATCGGCCAATTCCATCGGCTTTTCGATGTTTTTAAGGCCGATGGGCCGATGTTTCCTGCAAGTTAGCATCGGCCGCCGATGCCGGTGCCGATGGCTAAATTGTTGAACCATCGGCGCCGATGCATCGGCCGGCCGATGCATCGGTCGAGTCCTAACGGCCAATCCATACGTTCAATACCCTCACTCTCTAAGAGCTGTTCGGCAGCTACTGTGTGATGACATGGTGCATTGTCGTCAATGAAAAGGAACTGCGGACCCATAGTGCCTCTAAAAAGACGCACATATGGAAGAAGAATCTCGTTACAATAACGGGTCCCGTTGACTGAACCTGCGTCGAAGATGTGAAGGTCTGTACGACTACCAAGCATGATGCCTCCCCAAAGAACTCTCCAGAGAAGAGAGAAAAGTAATTAATTGCCAAGCAAACTGAATTTTCAAACGGATTTGTTTGCATATCCATCATAGAAGCATTGTAAAAGAACAATAATTTTTATTTTTACGTGCAGTAAAATATAATTTGAATATTCCTTTGAAATGTAAACCGCGTAGGTGGGAAATTTACCTTTTTTTAGCTTTAAAAGCGCGACAAAAAGAGATTCAATTTCATTTTAAAGAGAAATATGAATAATTTATTGTTCAATTCCTAAGCGTAAATGATCAAAAGAATAATGCATTCATATTAAAAAAATAATAATAATACATGTATATATATCATCAACAATTTAGAAATTTGTTGGTGGTTACTGCTATTTGTAAATTTATCATCTGCATTGTTTTGCGTTTAATTTTAATAATTTGCAGTTATAGTCAATCAGTTTGATAGAATAGCAATAAATTAAATTTACCATTATGTAGGGTAATGTGGGGCAAAGTGAAATAGCGGGGTAAAGTGAAAAGGTGAACTATTTACTGTGCTTTTTGCGTCAGCTATCTAGTGATATTATAACTAATACATGCAGTATATTCCAGTCAAGCACAAACTACCTCTGAAAATCAAAGCTTGTAATATAGTCCGACCGCGAAAAGTTGAGCCTTTGCTCCACCCCGTTTCAGAATTGTCATTTTTCGCGAAGGGACCATATGGAGAGAAAAAGTTGGAACGGAATTTGCAAGTGCGTTATTTTTTTTATAGACTGAATACGTCACCTTGGAATTTAGGAAATTCGCCAAAGAGGAAAAACAGCGAAGAAGGCAGATGGCTCATTGGACAAGTGTAAGTGGGTGTGTCTTTGTTTTACCATTTTAAGCAGTCGATGGCGAGAGCGAGAGACTGTAGTGCCTCCTATTGTTTACTTGAGTATTGCATTAGTGTGTTATCTGTACTGTCTGTTCTTGAACTCCGCGACTAGAAGCATTGAACGGTGCCAATTGAAAAAGAGGTGATGGTTTAAGGAAGCGCACAAGCCGATTAATTAAGTTTTTGCTTGCTCGTTACTTCCTTCTTGCTATCACCCCTGTTTGGATAAAATCAGAAGAGACCTGACGCATGCGCAAATTTGAGTAAGGTTTCGCTTTAAAATACCGGACAGTACCACTTTATGTTTAATGCTATTAATGTATTTATCATATGCGCAATCATTCCCGCACTGGATATTATACTGGTTGAATTTGTTGGCAACTAAGAGGTAACTGTTCTCCAGTACATATTAGGGCAGAGCGTTGGCGCTCTTGGACTCTATTTGTGACTAATGAATATTTTGAGTATTTTTTCATGAATCATGTCGCTTGCCAAAAATGAAATTTTTAAGCCGATAGAGAAAAGGGGAAAGAATAATCCTGGTATTTTAGTTCACTTGATACACACAACCAAATAGAACACATACAGCACAAAAACAAAGTTCGGAGAGCAAAAATATACTTCCATAACCTTTTATCTTTACTAATGATAAAGCTGAAAGTCTCTCTGGCTGGATCTCTGTGACGCGCATAGTGCATAAACCTTTCAGCGATTTTCATAAAATTTGGCACAAAATTAGTTTGTATCATGGGGATGCGCACCTTGAAGCGATTTTTAGAAAATTCGATTTTGTTCTTTTTCTGTTTCAATTTTAAGAACATTGGCGAGAAAACTAGCATAGCAAATTGGCGAGAAATTCATCATCCGTTATTTGTAAATATACAGGCGAACAGAATGACCTTTTAATTTTCTACTACGGGCAAAGCCATGTGGGTACTACTAGTGAAAAATAAAAATAGTAATTTTGACCAAAAATTTGCTTCTAAAATGTAACATGTTCATGATATTTTTCTAGTTTTCTTTATTTTTTCCACTACTAGAAATTTTTAAAAGTTGCAAACTTTAAAGTCTTATCTTGTTTTATGAGTTTTAAGGTTAAATACAGTAAATGCTATAGACAGAAAGTCAACATTTTCATAAATCGTTTTATAAACATAACACTCCGTCAAGAACTAAACGATCCTGCTTACCTGCATACCAACACCGACCTTAAGCATCTGATCAATGTTTTCTTAAAACACCTGAGACTGCAAATTATGTCAAAAAAAAACCTTTTTAACATTTTAAGCTGACTAAAATGTTAAATGCTTCTAAATACAAAGTAAGCCTGTCCCATCTGATGAACTAGATACGCAAAATATAAATAAATGAACGAAAGAAATGGAAGCACCTTTTCAATAATGCAGAAAAAATATTTTTTTTCCAATAAAAATTATTAAATCCTTTTCAAAAAAAA
The DNA here is from genome assembly GCF_026930045.1 of Uloborus diversus. Lineage (NCBI taxonomy): Eukaryota > Metazoa > Arthropoda > Arachnida > Araneae > Uloboridae > Uloborus > Uloborus diversus. The sequence goes on from NC_072736.1 coordinate 98,858,891, forward strand.
GGAATTAAAATTTAAACAAATAAAAAAATAAAGACTTATCCCAAAATTGTGCATTAATTTTTAAATCCTGAGTTTGTAAGTTTTAATTTTTGTTCAAAGGTTTATTAACTTTTAGATAATAATCAAAATAATTACTTTTATTTACATAACCATATCGTGGTACATTTTAATTCAAAATTAATAAATATAACTGTTTTTCATCACGTAGTGAATTTTTTCTGAAAAAAAAACAAAAACTGGCTCATGACCATTTTCTACAGTTTTTTTTTTCATGTAACGCTTCTTTGAACCAAAACATTAAGCATTTACAAACCATAAAGCTTTCATAACACACAAAAACAAACAAAATAGTTAATCTTTCATTAGTTAAGGATGGATTACATAAGTGAAGTAAATGGAGAAAAAATAAAACAAAAGAAAAAAATTTTAAAATTTGAATAAATATTAAATTGATCACTTTAAGCATAAAACAAACAATAACTATAGTTAATCTGTGAGTAATTAGATTTTCTCTTATCTTTAAACTTCAAAGGAAAACCGTTTAGTATAATAAATAATAATCTGATTAATAGATCAAACAGAAGATTGCCTGAAAATCCGCTGCAATATTATTGTACATTTTTAAAAATAATAAATATACCCTTTTTAGATAATAAGTTATGTTACTTTTCGGCTTTGGGAAATCTTTGAGGCAATCTGCCGATTAAAATATGCTGAGACAATATTAATTGGGTGATGAAATAAAAAAAGAACTCTGCTTGAAGAAGTTTTTTTTTTTTTTTTTTTTTTTTTTTTTTTTTTGAGCAATCACGATTGCTTATTGTTCTCACTTGACTATTTTTGGCGTCTTTTGATTTTTCCCACCGCCACCTTCCGCACCATCACCGTCGACGGGCTCCTCACGATGCTGCTCCTAGAGCGAAAGCCGTCTCCAGGTTGCATCCATGTCCTACACACACGCGCATACATACACAACTACACACACGCATGCACACACACACATACACACACGCATTCACACTCACACATACACACACGCACGCACACACACACATACACACACGCACGCACACACACACAACTACCCACACATTCATGCCTGCACACAGACACAAACACATATGCCGACACTCACATACACATACTCCCCCCCCCCCAGACACATTCATACACACAACTACCCACACACTTATGCCAGCACACAGACACAAACACACATGCCTACACACATATACACATAACCCCTACACACAAACGCATACCCCCACACACAAACACACACGCCTACATACACACACTCGTGATTGCGAAAACATAATTTGAATTCAAGATGTCAAATTCAAATTAATTTTTTTTTTGTGTATTTTTTTTTTTCAGAAACAACATAAATGTTATATTAAGCTTTTGGTGACCTATCACGGTTCTTTTCCAAGGCTGGACTAGGTAATGTGTTAAGTGATACTTAATGAAATAACTTACGCCTTGGAGAAGGAAAACCCTTTGTTTTATCAACATTTAATCTGATTGCTGTTGAGATCTTTTGCAATTGCTTTTCTATTGCGTGTTCTTATATAACACCATTCTGAAAACTTCTTTCTTGAGTTTTGGATATCCAGTTGTTTTGTTCCCATTGAGGAAAATGATTTTCTAATCATCTCGTGAACCAAATGTATTTTTCCTTCTCTTTACAAATTTTGCTTTTTCAACTTACGGGTCGTCCTCAAATGATATCAGACTTTAAAGGGAAAGTAGGTTCGTAAAGTTGTGATCATGTGTGACTATGGAGTATCAAAAGTGTGAAACCACATATTTTTTTATTGCAATACGTTTATGAAAAAGCATGACATGTGACAATGGGAGGGAAGGAGATAAAGGTAAGTGCAACACTTTTAGACCAAGAGACAAAGGGGGGGGGGAGCGAAATGATGAAAAAAAAAGTGTGACATGATTTATGGCCAACCCCTTACAACCTCACTGAAAAAAAATAATATTTATTATCTGAAAGAGTCGGTAATAACATGATTTAGCATTTAAAACTTTAACTTTAAATTTCGAATGTAATGTCATTATGTTTAAATTCAGGATTCAATTGTTTTAGAGGCACAAGAAAAGCAGAACTTAGTTGCAGTACTCTGTATAGCAATCAAACCACACCTTTTTTAAATCAGATTGAAGATGATTCGTATGGTTCTCTATAGATGACAGGAGAAGCTGTGTCAGTTCTATTCTGCCGTGGGAAATTAAAGCGCTGTAACTGCAAATTTAGCCTTTTTTTCTGCCTTTTTGTCTCTAGTGTACTTTAGTTTTATTGTACAAGCTTACTTATTTGGTTTCCGCTGAAAATATAGCCCGAAAGAACAGTCAAATTCCTAAAGTACCCTATTGTTAGTATGGATTCAAAAAACATGTTTTTTAATAAATATCTTAGAAACTTATTTCTACAGATACTGAGCTTTAACTTCCCATGGCAGTATTTTACTTTATCTCTCAAAACACGATTCGCTTGGAAGTTGTACTAGAAAACTAAAAATCGTTTAAATATTAGTCAAATATCTCTTGAATGCTGATCAGATACTAAAAGAAAATATTGTAGAATTAAAGAATTTATGAGTACTTATAAACTCATGCACGTAAACTAACAAGTTTAAATTTTGAACAAAAAAGAATTAAGAAGAAGAAGAAGAAAAAAAAACTTTTTTTAGAAATAACATCAAAAACTGCTTTTCGCGCATGAAGTTAATAAATTATTGTGTATCTTTAAGTGCCTTTTAAGGGAACCCGTTTAAAATATATGATTATTTTTAAGTAAATGTTACACTAAAAGCTTACTTAACTTTCTTTGGTAATGGATGTGTGCTCTGGGAGCATGATCTCAAAACAATTAGTTTTCTGCTATTATTAATTTGGTTGGGAAAGTCAAGGAGGATATGAAATATGTTGGGATTATTTTAAATAAATACATCAACATTTTTTATTGTCAAAAAATGGTGGCTTGGTTTGAAGATTAAGAAGAATATTTAGACATGAGTAGAAGATCCTTGTGCTCATCCTTACGTTGCGCCTTGACCTAATCATTTAGTTTGATATTTTTTTCTGATTTTATACATAAAAAATTTCCAAACAAGTACTAAGAAAGAAGTTTAAGAACTGTTCATTTGGCATAAAGTTGTTGCATGAAACAGTTAAAATGATAATGGTATGTCGCAGAGACAGTTCAGGATATAAAAAAAAGGAAAAAAATGTACGGATTTTCCATAAAATGATACCTTTTCTGCTTTGTACACACATTTCGCAACGGATATCTTCTTTCTTTTTTTTTGTGACAATAACGGTTCTAACTGTAGTTTGTTAGAGTAATTTCCACTCTTACTGTAATTCCATTTTAAGAGCATTTACATGTATAGGGAAGGATTTACTAGCAACTGCTCTTCTAAGGTTGTCTTATATGTTCTTAACCAAAATAAGATCAACAGATTTTGCTGGCCACTGTAGCCTCTTAATAATTTCTTTATCAAGTAATTCGGCAACTAGTTTCAATCGATGAGGGCATGCATTATCGTTTCTGCGAAACAAAAATCAGAGAGAAATGCGCTCAAAAAAAGTGATACGGTGAAAAACATTTTAACGTAAATAAAAAATTGAGTAAATCAGGAAACTGTAGTACTTTATACTGTTTAACTTTATTATTTCGTACTTTCCCGCCCCCATAAAAGTCTTCTACGTCCCTCTAGAGACCCCCTACCCCTCCGGTTGAGAACCGCTGCTGTTTTCTATGAAACTCTTCAATCTAAAATGTTGAGAGCTTTTTTTTTTTTAATCTCAACTAAAGTTTTATCTCATTCAGTTTTCGAATGTGCATAATTAAAAAGGTAATTCTGTAAATTCATGATACACTGCTCTAACACCGATCCCTTTTACTGTTGTTGAGCGAAGTGAAACACAATGTTACGGAATTAATTAAAATACGGCTTTATGTAAATTCAAAGCTGTGCTAAGCTGAAATTCTATTTTTAGTTTTCGAATACTGTAAAGGAAATGTTCTATTTTCAGATCAATGGCTTTCCGAGAAGCATGAAATTGAACTTAGCTCTCCCTGTTGTGGAGAGAAACCTCCTGTCATTTTCGTTTCCAGGAAAAGGAGTAATAAATTTTAAACTTCCATTGTGTTTGGAAAAACCATTCGCTTTCATTTTACTGATGTTTTCAATATAACGGTTTTTTTTTTTAAAGAAAAAGCATCAGTGCTAAATTGTTAAAAACTCTTTTTTTTTCTTTTAAAATTTAACTTAAAAGGAATTACAACCTGCTCAACGTAAATTATTCTTTATAGCATTTCGAACTTAAGTGATAAGTAATGCTGACAAATCAATTATAGTTTTCAAATTCACTTGAAACATAATTTCTGCAAAGAAGTATACCCAAGAATTTTCTATTTTTTAATAGCATTTTTTTAATCTTACAACAAAAAATAACATTAATTACACTATCTTACAATATCATACAAAATATTACATTACTATTTTTTTTCATGAATTTCTTGCATTATCATATGTTATGAACTACAGATGTAACTTTTCCCTGACTATTATATACATGTGTTACTATGTAGTTAAAATATAACCAGATAGTCTACTCACGGATGATATGGAATTGGCAAACACCCACTTAAGATGAGTCTAAATGAATGAGGGGAAAAAGTGAAAATTTGATGCGCTTGCTCTGTTGATTGCAATGTGACTCTGCGTAATTTAGATTTAATAATAGATAAATGAATTTAATACCATACATTTGCAAAAAGCTGGCATCCCTGAAAACTAATAGCTGCTTCCATTTCCGCCTGTAAACCAGATGTTTGCCTTTCCATATCATAGGTGGCCAGTCTGTAAGTGGTGCAAAACACCGAGTAAGTATTTTAGTCTCACTTTTCACTCATATTTCACTTATATATTCATCCCTATGTTTATTACAAGAGTGAAGTTTGAAATTAAGAAGTTGGTCGAAGTAGACATCTAAGTATTTGAAATGATCATAATAAGAATTGTTTTTCTCTGAAGTATACTTCTAATTAAAGCGAGCTATTCGTAGTAAAGAGCTCGAGCTTGGGGAAGATTTGAAGCGATGAAAACTCTAATTTTCCGCTTCGTGAAACCACTTCGTAGCGCGTTGACGATCTTACATTTCTTAATTAATAATTAAGAAATATCCCTCGGGAAAAATATTAAATTAAGTATGAAATGAGGGTAAGAATAGGATCTTAATGAACTGAAGATATACGAATGTCTTATAGCAATAGTTGTCTTGGAGTAAATAAATTATCTGACATTGTGTAGTGTTTTTCTTGCGTCAATAACGAAGAAATATCCCTCCAGAAAATACTAAATTAAATATGAAATGTGAGTAAGAATGTTATCCTAATGAACTCAAGCTATACGAATGTATAAATGCAATAGTTATTTTAGAGTAAACAACTTGTCTGGTATTGCGTAGTATTTTTTCAAAGGATATGAAAATGAAAGGACCCTCAATTGTCCATTGAAAATAGAGAAATTCTACGTATATATATATATATATATATATATATATATAAAACAAAAATGAGACTGTTTATTCTCAAAAAGTTAGTTAACAGCAGTGTTGTATTTGGGAAACACAGTTTGGGGAACGGGTCTTGTTTTTTATTGGAGGTGGGACATATTTATTTTACATGTTAACGAATTTTTGATGGACCAAGTTTTCTTCAAGTTTGCACTATTTGTATAACAATAAACCAAATATTTCGGGGAACGAAGTTCCACCCACTCCCCTCCCCCTCCCACACAACTGCTGCAGTGTTTATTTTATCATTGTTTAAACTAAGTAAGAAGCTTGTTAATTTTGTTTTAGTCAGTAAAAAGTAGTCTTTTAACAAATTATACTCTTTTAGCAAATATCATAGCATTTTAGTTCCTAGCATAGGATGACGGTTTGTGGGGTCAGCACCTCCCCCCTTCACCCCGACTGCTAAAATAAATCAGAAACACTTCAAAGTTTTATGTGCACAAAAAGTTCGTACAAATTTCAAACAACTCATTTTTATTTGTGTAGCGTAACGAAAGTTTTAATTAAAATACAAGTATAAGGTACGAATACCTTTTATGCAAAATTCGATGTAGACACATATGCAAAAAGCCCCACCTCTTCAATACTGTGCTATATTCTCGTTGAAGTTAGACAGATAAAATAAAATTAAATACACTTTGGGGTGTATTTTTTTCAAAATGAAAATAATTCATGTATTTTATAATTTCTTAACTTCGTTTTGTATGTCACCCGAGACTGACAGCTCCTCCCCAAGAAGGAAGATACTTCAATCCGCCGTAGGCGACTATTATTCTAACGGAAAAGCATTTTTCTACATTCATTAGCGTAGATCTGCGTTTCCCCTACAGTGCTCCGTTTTTAGGGCATCGTCTTCGGTAGTGGCCATTTCATTTTTTAATGTCAGTACTGCACTATGTACTATTTGAATTGTCATTTACATTATTTCATACATTGACCGTGTCACTAAAGTCAGAGCAGTTTTTCATCCCATCGTTTTTGACGATAAAAAAAAATTATTATTATTATTTCTTTATGCTTAGTTCATTTCGGGGAATGGTTCCCGAAAAAGTACATCTTTGTCAGAAGAAAACTCATTGCTGTGATTTTGTTCGGTAACTTTATTCCGCTGTTTTTAAACAAGAAGAGGATATACTATTTTAAAGGTTTGTAACGCAGTTCGTTAGCCCCTTAGAGCAGTATTTAGTAGCTGAAGAGAGCAAACCCAACCAGTTGGTTAAAAGAAGCTGCGTCAAAGATTCCAAGTCATATGGTTCAACTACAACGAAAGGGAGACAGGTTTTATGTGAAACGAGTAAAAGAAACCTGATTTCTTCCCATGCGTTACTTAAAATTATATTATGAGACTATCTTTATCTTTTATATTTTCTCAATAGTGAACTTGTGATTAATTTCTAATTGATGACGATTGAAACCTTTCAGCTTCTGCCAAAACATTATTTACATGGCTTCACAGATTTTGTTTATACTAACTAATTTGAAGATATGCAAAATAAATGCCCAGGAAACAATTCGTTGTTACTTGTCTTCTACTTCCCTTGATGGTTTTAACAAATTTAACTATAATTCTTTTCAAATAAGAAGCAGTTTGGTCTCAACAGAAAGAATAAATGTTTTAGCGTACCTGAAATATCATGAAGAAATACTACGACGAAAATGATTTAATAGAATTTTTAGCTTAGAATATAATAGAAAAAGGTTTTTAGTCCTTACACTTTCAACGTTCTTCTTTTATTAGTCAAAAATAGTTAATGTTAGCATTCGAATATGCGAAGAAAAAAATGGTTATAGGATTTACTTCTAAAAAAACTGATCATACATAGATTTTCTCCCCGACATTTTTGTTGCTGTTATTTTTTATTATTATTACCAGACCTTCTCTGTGAGACCGTAGAGACAGTGAGTGACCGTAGTAAGCGTCGAAAAACTAAGGAACAGCTAGAGCAGGAGCCTGTTCAGAAACTAACATATGCAGCTGGAGCTACAGAAAATAGTGACGAATCGAAAATAATAAAAGAAATAGGTAGTTTCTTCGCCAAATAGGGCAACAAAGCTTCGAAAAAATATTATTTCTGCCAGCAACCAAACTGTTGCTAAAAACACACCCCTCAAGAAGCTCTTGCTATCTTAGTCCAAGGAGGATTCACTAAAAGGCAGTGGGAAGTGATATACAATGCTGATAAAAATATCTATCCCTGTTATTCTATTATAAAAAATTCTAAAAAAGAATGCTTACCGGATGAAGAGTCAATACAAGGGACAGAAACTTCCTCTGAAATCAAACTTCAAGCACTGCTTGATCATACGGCATTGCGACTGTATAAGTTTATAGCACAAGATGCAGAAACGTGCTCAGAGGAAGAAACCCAAAATAGAATATTGATATCCAAATGGGAATGCGATGAATCCCAGCGAATACAATATAAACAGAAGTTTGAAAACAGTACAGATAGTGACGCAAATATTTTTCAAAGCTCACTAGTTAATTTCAGATTAGCCGTTGTTATTGAAGGAGAAGAAAAAAAAGAGTGTTATGGCAAAACCCAGTACCTTCCTCTGTTAGATTCTGCTGGCCTATAAGCATACGCTTTGTAAGTGAGTCAAAAGATGTAACCAAAGAGGAAATTGCATATATGGAAAACAAAATTTATCCACTATTAACGCAGCAGGCACAGTAAAGCATATCTACTGCTAACAATGACTGACGTGCTGCTACAATGAGGTGCTGCATTACTTCAACAATGAGGTGTTATATTTGTGGACAGACGTCAAAAGATTCTAACGAATTAAGTAAAACAACCGTTAATATGAATGCATGGAAGTTTGGTCCCTCAATTCTTCACGCTGGGATCCGTTTTTTTTTTCTTTTTTTTTTTGGGGGGGGGGGGACTTTTCTGCATTTGGCTTATAAAATACCAATAAAAAAGTGGCAAACACGATCTCCTGAGGAAAAAAGAGTTGTGAAAGAAACGAAAGAGCATATTCAAAGCGTTTTCAAAGAAGAAATGGGATTCTTAGTAGATATTCCCAAAATTGGATTTGGAAATACTAATGATGGAAACATATCAAAAAGATTTTTTTTTTCAGATTCTGAATGCTCTGCTCGAATCACCGGTGTTGATGTACAACTAATCAATCGGTTTAAAGTTATCTTAGAAGTGATGTCAAGTGGGTCCAGCATTGATGTTAAAAAATTCGACTCTTTTGCTCAAAATACTGCGAAACTGTACATAAATCTGTATGGTTGGCATCCTATGATTCCAACTGTACATAAAATTTTAATGCAAAGGAGCTGAAGTCTTTGCTCAAGCAATATTACCAATAGATCAATTATCAGAGGAAGCAGCGAAAGCTCGCAATAAGCATTTCCGGCTGTACAGATTAAATTTTTTTCTCGAAAATTTTCCCGAGTGGATTGCAATCGGGACATACACTCTGTCGCAAAAAAGTATATTCACCTAGAAGAATTAGAGCCGCAACCATTAAACTCGGCACAAATGCAGCTTGGTAGCCGATATGCAAATGATTAAAATTTCAGCGCCAATGAAACAAGGCTAAGCGCGCTATGAGCATGTGAATTGCGCAGGTGGGAGAGTTTAAAAGCATGAGTACTTGTGCCGTAGGGCTATTCAATCGGATCTGTTGACTTCGGTAGATTGTATTGTGATTTAAGATGCTTCTAAGACGTAACCGACGGCAGCACGAACAGCTAACAGAGTTTGATAGGGGTCGTATAATAGGCCTCAATGAAGCAGGTTGGTCAAACAAGAGTATCGGCCGCCACCTTGGTCGGAGTGATATGGTAGATGCTCGGTGTTGGCAACAGTGGATCACGGAAGGGAGAGTACAGTCGCCGAGGGTCAGGGCATCTCAGGAACACAAATGAACACGAGGATCACGCAATCAGAAGAGCGGCCACGTTGGCACCGATAACGTCACTAGCATCGATTCAACGCCACTTACCTCCTTTCAGGCATCCGGTGGTATCAAGGGAAACCATTAGGAGACGACTGGCCGAAGTTTGCTTAAGGAGCCGACGTCCATTAAGACGCTTACCACTGACCCCACATCACAGGCAGTGTCGAGTGGATTTTTGTCGACCTTGGGCAGCTTGGAGTGTAACAGACTGGAACCGTGTGATCTTCAGCGATGAATACCGATTCAGTCTCTGTGCTGATGATCACCGTACACGTGTGTGGAGGCGCACCGGCCAGCGCTCCAATCCGGCATTTGTTATCGAGCAGCATACAGCAATTTTACAAGGTGTGACAGTGTGGGGAGTGATTTCTTGGGACACATGCTCACCTCTAGTTGTTCTCCAAGGCACTTTGACAGCTCGCAGATACATGGACAGTATTTTAACGCCGATTGTTCTGAAATGCTATCGAGTCGCCCAGATGCCATTTACCAGGAGGACAATGCTCGTCCACATACTACGCGTCTCTCTTAACATTGGCTTCAGGGATATGACGTACCCCCGTGGCCTGCCAGGTCACCAGACCTTTCGCCAATAGAGCATGTCTGGACGTGCTGGGAAGGCAACTGCAGCCATCTCGGGATACAGGGGAATTAACGACGCAGTTGCAAAGATTATTGCATGATCTTCCGCAGGGGGTCATAAGTGATCTAATTGATTCGATGCCACGTCGTGTTTTGGCTTGTATAGCTGCCAGAGCGGCTTTACTACTTACTGATTTGTAACCTTTTGCATGCTGTATGCTGTAACTGCTGAATAAAATTATCTTTCATTTTGAATTTTTAATCTTCTTATCTCCTTATACACTACATGGCTGCCAAGTTTCGTGGGTGTAGCTCAATTTCTTCAGGGTGCATATATTTTTTTGCGACAGAGTGTATTATGCAGACTAATACTAAGTTCTGACCCCGATTTAAGCTGTAACAGACCCAGGCAACAGAGAAAAACAAAGCCATTTTCCAAAGAAGCACTAAATATGATGATCGCAGATACACCTATTAATCCCTTATGAGCAATCTTTCAATTGCAATTAATGCATAGAAGGCAATAAAGATAGCTGTTTTTTTTTAAAAATCTGTTTTGTATCTTAAATAAACACCTTATTGTGATTAAATAGTACATTTTAATTCATAATATGACGAAAAAAAATCAAATAATTTTGTCTGGTTTTTTCATGCAAATACTCTCCTATGTGCGTCGGAATACAATTTGCTCTGTTAATTTTGTAAACGTACTTAATATTATATAACCAAACAAGAGGGAAAAGGCTCGTTCAGATCTTGTGTAGTTGTTTGTTTCTTTTGAGATCATGAAACATTTAATTATAAAGTAAGGTATTAAATCATTTTATAAATTATATTTTCATTGTAACTTAAAAGCAAAACGTACTTATCCTTACTGGTTTCAAGCTAGGTGGCAATTGAAAGTAAAATAACCAAAATATTTTTAGAATCTCTATTTTTCATTACTTTCAGGAAAAGAAACTGTTCCGAGCAGTGATAAGAGTTCCAAATTCCGAAAGCTTAAATATTTGTTATATGCCTTACTTGAAGGAAATTCAAGTACATCCTTTCGCACACAACTTTCTGCTGGCAATATTGATTTGCTTCTTTGCTTCAAATTCCAACTGCAGTTAACCAGTTTATCTTACTTTTATAACAATAATGTTTTTATGTGTTGCTGAAAACTTTTTGTGATATATAGTAACTACACTAATGTATATTACATAGTATAGTAGAATTAACTAGCAGTTATTACATTTATTTATTTTTTATTTAATTATTTGTGTGTTTTTTTTTTTTTTTTTCAGAAATAGTTTATATAAACATTATCGTGAAGTAACAAATGAACAACTGGTATAAAATTAGTAGAAATGTGTGTGTTTAAATATTTGTTAATTTTGTTGATGGACTACAGCAATTTCGAAGTGGAAAAAGAAAGAGAGAAAGAGCATCCATCTTTCTCTGCCGTATCGTCACAAAATATCATCGGCAGTATTGCTATCTTCAAAAGCCTCTTAGCCAACATAGCTGTGAACTTTGATATACAAGTTAGTTTGGATTTGGGAATGGGTTTTCTACTAAACCTTTTTTAAGCGTATTTTCGTCAAGTTCTTTTTTTCCTTTGGGTAGGAGCTGGGTTTTTATACTGTTCTAAGTACAATGATCCCTTTCTACGGAAGGGTGCAGGATTTTCCTTTTGTTCTAATTGTAGCACGCGTTTTAACCTGATTATCTCTAACTGACAATTTAAATCTTTGGGAGCAAAATAAGACTGTTAAGAAATCGTCAGGGTTTTCTAAGCTTTAGTGAGGCCGGATCTCCCTATTTGTGATAAATTGTAATTGCAAAGTGTTAAGATAGAGAAAGGGGTTTTTTTTATGTTTGGAAAATCGAATGTTTTACTCGATAGATGCACTTCGAGTAGTTTCAGTGTAGTTCGATAGCAGCAACACTTTTTTTTCTGTATAATAATTCTAATTATTTTTTTCAACTGTCCATTTTATGTTTTGTTAGTGTTAGTATTGTATTTTATAAAATCCTAATATTTCTTCTGGAAACCTTCTTTTTAATTTGCATAGTATCCATCATCTGAGGGCATATCAAAATCTTTCTGTAATATCGCAATTTGAGATAGATAAATGTTGCTTTCTCTTACAAAAATGTCCTAGTTTCATAAATACCTTTCTTTAAATAAGGAGGGAAGAGTATCTGCCTAGTTTTGAAAAAACACACCAAACTCACAAACATACCTTTAACTTCCTTAATTTCCGCAGCATTTTTGATTTGTTGAAAACAACTGTCGTTATAGAAGGAATATTTTTCCCTCTTAATGCACCCACATTTAGGAGATGTCTTAAACTCAGATTTACATTAAACGTATGTGCAATAAAAATGAAAGAAAGTCTCAGTTTTCAGTTTCAGAATAAAATTACTGCATGGATCAAAGTTTGACACAGTTTTTCGTGTGATTAATTTAAGTTACCAAATGCAACATTTGAAACTAATAAGAAATAATGAAAATGCTTTATATAGGAAACTATATACAGGGTGATAATAATTAAGTTCCACTTTCAAAACGCTGTAAAAATAAAACTACTGGTCAAAATGATGTCAAATTTCAACGGAGTATTATCCAAGAAGGGGGAAAACGTATGACAGAAGAAAAATAAGTAGTTGGAATGTTTAGCAATAGATTGCGTTGCAAGTGTCGGAATATGTTAATCAAAACACCTGTCATGGGCACAACTCATTGAAGTTGCTAGAATTATCAGCCGTCATTTCCCTACAGCCTGGCCGTCCCAATCACCTGATCTTAAAGCGTGTGACTTCTGGCTATGGGGCTATTTGAAAACTACTGCGTTCAGTGCTCTGATTGCAAACTTTGCTGAACTGAAGACACATATTGCGCAACACATTCTAAACGTCACCCCCGAAACACTTTGATCAATTGTGGAACATGCTGCTTCTCAATTTCAACTTGTTTCAGAAAACGGGGGGCAGCACATTGAACATACGTTGCACCAGTCTCACGAAAATTAAAGACCGATTTGGTTTTTACTGATGCTTTCTATGCGTTTTTTGGCTTCAGGACAATTAAAAACCGATTTAATTGATGCTTTTTGTGTGGTTTTTGGCCTCATAACAATTAAAAACCAATTTTCACATCCGATTTGATATGACCTTGTCGTGGTGGATGGGCTTACTTAACTAACAGTATCACACCTGCACCCTTGTGCACGCTGAGTAGTACAGTGTTTCAACGTATGGTTTACACCTTAGGCAATATTTTATGATTTATTTGTCATTTGTAGCCGACCACTATTAAATTATAATGCTTATAGCGCCATCTATTGCTAAAAATTCCAACTATTTATTTTTCTTCTACCATGCATTCTCCTTCTCTTTAGATTATATTCCGTTGAAATTTGAATTCATTCTCACCAGCGGTTTTATTTTTACAGAATTTTGAAAGTGGAACTTTAATTATAATCACTGTATATATATATATATGCAAATATGAAATTTGACCTTGGTATATTTTTTAAATGCTACTCTTTCATTTATTATCATTTTGTAAATATTATAATGCAATTGAAAGTAATAAATTTCAAATGTAAAGTATTTCAAACATTATAGGAGCGCAGATGGACAACCAATTTAGTTAACTATATGCGATTTCGTATTGTAACATGCGTTTTAACCTGCTGTTTTAAATTAAAATAGTTCTTTTGGGTAAAAGAAGTTATTTGTGTTGATTTTTGTCTTTTGTGTGCTCTTTATGTGTATTATCCTTTTAAAGTAAGGACAGTAGTAAATTTATTATAAAAGGAAGAAAATAATATAGTTTTCAATATAAAAAGCTTGATCAATAGTTTTGTGTACCTTTATGTTAGTTGAGTTTAATAACTAAAAAAATATTGGTATTTGCTGCTCACATAGAGATCTTGAAACCTCATTCTTTACCTCGACAACCCGTAAGAACAAAACTAACAAAGAGTCAAATTAACCGACCTTAAAGTCAATCGATGTGACAATTTGATGAAGTTTTTTCCTAATTATAAACAATCTGTTGATAGTGAATTGTTTAAATTCAAATTCCCTTATCGAAGAATAAGCCCATCTTTTGTCACTCGAAATAACATCCGTCAACACATGTATTACACATAAATATATGTAACACATAAATATACAATGTTTGACCAAATATGTTTATATTTGATACACAGTGTACCATGGTAAAGAGTATCTTATAGACAAATTTTCAAGTTTATTAATAAAAAATTAAAAGAGTTATGTGACGTCCAATACTCCGTACTAATATTTTGAAATTAATATTTAAGATTTTTAAAAAATGATGAAATATCAAAGAAAGTTTTTCTAGAATGTTCCCCAAACTCTAATGTAACACAATATAATCATTTGAAATGGTTAATAAAAATTATATATATTTTTTTAGAATCAGAAAAAAACTTTGCTTTTGCGACGAGAATCTATGGTTGGAAAAATGAGCATCTCTCTATCTCCCAATCCCCATATGTTTCTGTTGTCAATCCCAAAACCTAAAATTCCTTCACAGATAATCATAAGCAGAATGTAAAGAATCAACTGCAAAAAAAAAAAAAATCAAGTAACCCAATCAATTATTAAATAACTAGCAGCTGTGTAAAGCTCATGTCTGGTATACCGGACGCCAAAGGTCGACAGCGTGCTTCAAAAAGCCAGTGAAGAGCCGTTTTGAAACATACAAGTACATTTTTTAAAGACCACAATTAGACGTTGCATAGGTCCTACACATGAAATTTAAACTTTCTACGACTATTTCGATTTAAACTTATACGAGAAAGAAACACATTCCATACGTGCATCAGACGTCTGGATGAATATTCAATTTCAACCACCAAATTTTAGCTACAGTGAGTAATCGATTTTTAACTATGAGAGATACATACGAGCACCATGGCAACGTGACACTATTCAAAATTTTCGGAAAATGTACTAAATATTGGTTTGAAGTCAAAATTACATGCTCTTTCATGCCACGAAACTCGCATAAAGTTTACTTACGTAGCTGGTGCGTGGTGGCGTAAAAAAAAAATATTCACTCGAACCTGTTTTGTGCTGTCTTTATTTGTGCGATTTTCTTCTTCTTTTTTTTTTTTTTTTGATAGTAATCCCGAATTGCTTATTGCTTTCATTTGACCTTTGATCGACGTTCCTATGGTTTTATCCCCCCCCCCCCGCCTTCCTCTGCAGCATCACCGCCAACCGGCTCCTCCTGATGATGCTCTTCTAGCGAAAACCGTCTCTAAGTTTCGTCTGTGTCATACACACACATGCATGCAAACACACATGAATGCCTACACACATGAACGTCTACACACACGCGCGTACATACACAAACATACATATATATACTCACAAACACACATATATACACACGAAACTACTATTAAATGACACGAACAAACACACGAACAAACGCGTGCCTACATACGCGCTCACGCTCGTAATTGCGAAAAAACATAATTTGAATTCAAGATGTCAAAAAAACAAATTTTAACTTTTTCTTACTGTTTCTACAATGGCGGCACAAAAATGTTTCTTACGTGACAGCACATATTTTTATCATGCTGCTTATTGTCGTGTTATTTTTTGAGCAATCACGATTGCTAATTGTTTTCATATGACCGTCCTTGAGGTCCGGTTCCTTTTTCAGAATGGACCAGGGGCCTCTGCAGCACCTTCGTTCACCCGCCCATGCAGGAGCTGCTTCCTCTGCTCTTGGGCCTCCACTAGCAGCACTGTCCACGGAAATCCCCTCCTCCTGGGCGGTGGCGTCCATGTCCTGCATGCACACGCACACACACTCTCCTACATACGCACACGCCTACGCGCATATAGACAACTTTACATTCGTACACACACGGAATCGCCCAGGAGGAGGAGCAGGCTTGGGAGGACAGGAGCTGTTTCTAGAAACAATAGCTCCCAATGAGTAGGGAGTAGGGTCCTGTCGGAACTAGTGATTGCAGAAAACCTAATTTGAATTCAAAGTGTCTTTTTTTTTGAGCAATCACGATTGTTTATTGTTCTCACTTGACTGTTTTTGGCGTCTTTTGATTTTTCCCACCGCCACCCTCCGCACCATCACCGTCGATGGGCTCCTCACGATGCTGCTCCTATAGCGAAAGCCGTCTCCAGGTTGCATCCATGTCCTACACACACGCGCATACATACACAACTACACACACGCACGCACACACAAACACATACACACATACACATACACACACCTTCACACACATACTCCTACACACATACACAAACACATACACACATTCAAACACATACACACACGCATACATGCAGACACCCAAACATACACACACAAAAACATGCACACACACATACACACAACTACCCACACATTCATGCCTGCACACAGACACAAACACATTTGCCTACACACACATACACATACCCCCCCCCTACACACATTCATACACACAACTACCCACACACTTATGCCAGCACACAGACACAAACACACATGCCTACACACACATACACATAACCTCTACGCACAAACACATACCCCCACACACAAACACACACGCTTACATACACACACTCGTGATTGCGAAAAAAATAATTTGAATTCAAGATGTCAAAATTCAATTTTTTTAATTTTTTTTTTATTTTTTTTGTACGGTATATGAAAATTTCAATCAGGTTGGGACTCAATTGACGAACTTATTTTGAAAACGAGTGCGAGGCAATATCTTTAAGTGACGACATAGGCACCCCGATGAATAATCACTGTGACCTCCCAAAAAATTATTTATTCGTCAAATTTTGTCCGACTACTCGGCAAAATTATCATTACTTGGTTTACTTCGATTTCGTTTCAAAAAGGAATTCCTAGTTGTTTTGTAATTTTTTGGGTTATTTTCTGTGACACTTTTTTTATACGATCCTTATCCGTCGCATAAAAAAAAAAAAAGAAAAAAAAATGTTTTTAACTGTGCTGCGAAAACAACCTTTTAGAGCTGCTCGTAAAGTTTCGAGTGATTTTTTGATGCGATTTTTTTTTATTCATTTTTTAATTGCTTTTCGTTTCGTATCCACTGCATTAAAAAAGATTTGGGTGCAAATAATAACGACATACCGTGCCAAAACTAACCAGTTAACTTCACATTAGAATTGTTTTGCTCTTATTGTAATACTTGAAACTACATCATTTAAAATTACCCATTGCGTAAAACTTTGAATTTCACCAATGGTGTTTTTTTTTTTTTTTTTTTTTTTTTTTGAGTTGTGTCACTTCCGGAGCGTGACATATTGGTGCAAGAAGCCGTCTGATCGAAATTTCTCAAAATGCACTCGAGTATCATCAGTTTGGTTTATTTAGATTCCCAAATGTTATATATATACATACCAATATACGTCGCAAAAAGAAAATCAAATATGATTCATTTGGGATTGAAATGGAAATATAAGTGAATTACAAGTTATAGGTAGATGCAGCACTTTCATATCTTTGTAAGAAAGTTTAATAGAGAGAACAATTTAAAATTATACATAAAATTAAAAGAATTAAAAAAAAACTTTTCAACTAATAAAATATTACACTCATGTGTTTCTCCCTTTAAGAAGGTTTTTACTGACATTTTAAAAAAATCATTACACGTGTATCGAGTTTCTTATTAAACAAACTACATCTGAAAACTCAGAATTAGCGTATTATCACTGTGCAGTGTTATAACTTGTGCGAGATAACTATATCTTTAATTTTCTTCTCTACCCTTACAGAAAAGAAAACAGAGTATAAGGCAGATCAAGGAGACATGAGCATACTACCAAGTACGTGTATATTAATTATTTGTCAAGATGTCTTGTTTTTCAAATGCCAAGGAGTAGGGTTACAGAGCCCATTTCTCAAAATAGAAGTAATGCCTCGTTTAACTCATTATTTTCTAATTAGATAGTGATTTACGTCGTAAAACTAAGTTGAAGTAAACAAACTCGTCAATCTTTATTTGAATTACACCAATTAAATTATTTTGTTTCTCAGATCTATTAATTCCTACAGCGGTGTTTTTTCCCTATAAATATGATGTGCTATTTCTGCTATAAAGATGCTAGTTCGGAAAACTGTAGGTTTTGATTTTCGAGGATGAAAATATAAAAATTTTTAATAATAGCTAATTCAGAAGCCAAACATCAAGACTAATATTCAGGTTTCACATCATATTCATTATATCATTTTTGTTAATTATTGAGTTTACTGCAAGTTTCTTTAAGTTGTTGCTTGAACTGTATGAGGCTCGTACTTATATATATACGATAATATTCAAAAATAATATTTTACCATTAGGCAACTGCTTAATTTTAGAAAGTTTTTTAATTCAAACTTCCTTCAAATTTACCTAAATGTCCTCTTTAGAACCATTATTTATACCTAATGAACAATAACTTTAATAATAAAGTTCAAATTTAATAATAAATAAGATATTTTCAAACAGGTGATATTGCAATTACCGCAAAACGACATGCCTGCCGTAATTCTTATGTACGAACTGTTATAACTTATTCAAACATAACAGCTAACAATTTGACTAAATAAATTTTAAATCATATTTACTTTACCTAAGATTTTGCCATAACTAAATGTCTTTTGCTTGTGGAAATCATTTTATGACCTTGAAAAGAGAAATTTTAAATAATACTTAAACTAAGCCAATTGAAAAAGGAATTTGACTGAAAAGAAAATCGATGTTTGTGTACGAAATAGTAGGCTTGTTTAGTTCTAGATGCACCTATCACAATACCAATTAAATCTTTTTTTAAGATATGCAGCTTAATGCTGAATTGTGTATCGTGCAAATACATTATAAAATACGTTTTTTTTTTCTTTGTTAAATTTAAAAACTTTTATCGAATTTTAAGTGAGCTTTTTACTTCATTACTTATCAATTCAGGCAACAAATACACTGTATAGGGTAAATAAAAACATTAATAATATTTTTTAGTAATGAATACCTGATTGATAAGGAAAATATTGTTAATTAGCTAAAAGCTTCCAGTTTAAGGCGACAATTAATATCAAAATAAAGGGAAAATCTATTAGATGGAAGCATTTCTGAATAGTATAAAAAACTGATGTTATTTTCATCATCATTAGCTTCAATTCATTCAATTAATTCCTGTGAAAAAGCGAGTCTAAGGAGAAAAATCAATCAATAAATTAACGCTATAAAAGTTTCTGCTTTCTTAAGAGCACAGCTTTTTCATGCAGTCTATCATTAATAATTCATTACAGCTTCTATGTTGATATCGAATATCACTGAAAAGTTTCATCGGATAATGGATTAATTTCCAGAAAACTAACTGCCACTTCACCAGTTTTTTATATAAAAAGCAGTTTGTGTACTCTGAAAAAAATTTATGCCGGCAAATACGGTATAATGCTGTTAAATAACGTTCTGTCAAAACACGTGGTAGGGTAGCGGCACCAGTAACAGACAAGGGTCCAGTAACCGATAGTCGTAAGTTTGGATTTAAATAATAAGATTTTTAGGCGGGTAAAACTGATGTTGCTACAACCCACGAATACGGTGCAACCATCTATTGTTATCATAATGAATTTTATGAGCCAGTTAGTATTTACTAGGCAGTGGTGGAAGGTTATGAACAGCCACCATGAGGTCTGCCGGTGTTTCATGTTCATTTGAATTTAATAAGGTTTTAGATTTAAAAATTAAGCACTTTTGCACATTTTGGAGAGAAAAAAGGTTTACTCTGGCCATTACTCATCCTTCCTACTACTGGGTGTCTTCAGAATTGTCAGTGTCTGTTACTGGGGATCGTCGGATCTTTGTTCAATTGAGCAAATACAAATAGAATTAACTGATTCAGAGGATCCAGAAGCAGCCAAACGCTAGATGAGATGTAGTTTCATGAGAGAAAAATAGTTTTAAAAGTCAGAATACATTAAAAGGTTCAGAAAATTGAGTTAACCTGAGAGCGATGTCTTAATTATGTCTGTTACTGGTGCCATTACTCTATATACCACATATTCGACAACAACAGCAAAAAAAAAGTTTTGGAAAAAACCAAAAGCTCTCATTTTATTTTATTTTTTTCTCTTACGAAAAATAACATATTTTAAACGTAACCGCACGTTTTTATCGCGAATACTCGGCCACGTAAAGGTCGTCATCAGAAGGTGCAAAAAAAAAATGTTCTTTTTAGAAGCAAATGTTTCCTAAAAGAAGGCAGTTGCGTGCCCGTAAACGGAATATTGTTAACAATGCGTAAGAATGTTTTTTGAAACGGTAGCATATCCTCATTTCTTCTTTATTCCAATTCAGAAAACACAAGAACGGACACAAGTCGACACTGTCGTTTCTTTTTGAACTATCCAGTGCGTAAAAGAGAATCTCTTTCACGGAAATCAAATCCTGACAACTTCAGGAAATTATCGTCGTCAACCCATCAGAAAAAAAAGTGGTTTTGAATTTATATGTAGTGCGAAGTACAATAAATAAGTTTTATGTATAAAAAAATATACTTTTAGTTCGCTTATGAATTATCGCTTAATAAAATTCCTCGTGATTAAGACCAAAATACAAAATTATGATTTATTATAAGGTAGGTACGGGTAGTAAGGCTTACCTAAGCGGGATTTAAATTAAAATAAAAACTATTTTTTCGAATGAACAAATTGTAATATTAATTAAACATATAGATCAATTACTACAAGAAAGTAACAAAAAATCCCCAGTTTTACAGAAAACAAGCACGAAATGAAGCATTTTTTAAAAGCTTGTTATTAGGCCTTATTCTATAGTAGGATAGTAAGTCCTAAGAACTTTAACACTCTTAAATAATCAAAATAAGCTCTAACATCGATAATTGAGATCAATTGTAATATATATGCATTAATCATGCCTAAAGTCTTCAAAACGACAAAAAAATTCTTTGTTTAACAACCGTCAGGCACTCAAAATTATCTTTGTCATAGACTGTCACACCGACGCATTCCTTATGATACCACTTGCCGCATTTTAGATATAGTCTCATGTCATTCATCTTATCCTCTCACAAGTGACAGTACTGAATAGCACCGTTTATTTAGTATTATTTTCTTCATTGAGGGTTTACGTCTGTTTTATTTTCTTCTCTTTCTTGTTTATGTCAAACAAGTCTTTGATGACTGAGGTTCTCTGATAATAGCTTTCTTCAAACAATTGGTGTTTTTGTTTCATAATTATCTCTGGTGTAGGCATAAGCTCTTGAAATACTGTACTTTTTAATGGAACGAGCCACACATTGTCTTTTTCATCGTCCGAATTAGAACCGTAAACCATGTAGTAAAACTTTTTAGAAGATCTGCTTGGAGTACTACTATAACACTGAACCAATTAGTAAGTAGTCACTTATAACTTATATACTACTTATAAACATCCATAATATATTGAGAAAAAATTTAAAATAAGATGTAAAACTGACAAACATTGTTGCAAAAACAAAGGTGTGTAATAAGGCCGACAATCAAATTTTGTAGGTCTTATTACCCGCTAACATCGGGTACAAAGAAGTACACAAAAGTACAATAATAGGTTTATATATATAATTCAGACATCAAAGATAGAGAGATAGAAGCATTGACAACAGAAAAGTGGAGTGCAAAACAATATCTAAAAGTGTAAAATTACAAAAATTATTTAACGCTCAGTCGGACGATTTTTTATTATTCGTGTTGCACAATCGCTCCGCACAAACGAATCGCGTCGTACTGGTCGCAACAAGTGAGCACCATATTGCGACTAGTACGAAGTGCCATTTATGAGTCTTAGCTATCAATAACTGCGTCCTTAAATGGATACAAACATTTTAAATTGTACTTTTGTTGTTTAAGACTTATTAGCCGACAGGCCTTAATATCCGCACCTACCTTAGGGGAGGGTGGCCCAAAGCGGGTAGGCCTTCGTATAACCCCCCGTGTGTAAGCGGCAATGTATACGTATGCCGTGTTTTCATGAACAACCCCGAGTTTTAATCAGTCTCAGTGAAGCAGCAGTGAAGCGGCATGACGCAACCAGGATTAAAATTTAAAAAAAAATTATACATTACTTTAAAAAAATATGAAGTTTTGTAGCTTGTGATTAGTCCAAGACCAGCTTTTTTTTTTAATTTTCAATTAATATACGGTATTCTGACAGCATCCACCAACAAACTGCGATAGTCATTTCGTTCGTTTCTTTTTTAAATTTAAAGTTATAATTATTGAAATAAAAAACGTGCCTTCAGGCAAAGCGGGTAGGGGAAATCGGGTATAGAATTTAATCATATATTTTTTTATAATTTCTTGACTCGTGTGCTGACTTATATTTTGTGTTTCAATAGGATAGGTATAACTTTAAAAAGTTTGTTTTTAGGATGGCAATCAGTTAGTCTATTAATTTTATCAGTGATTTCTTTTTGTTTTATAAACAAATGTGGTGACTTTAAATTGGATAAGTACAACATTTTTACATTTTTTAATGGCAGGTAGCTAGTTAATTATTGTAATCATTTATAACGTCATATTTGATTAGCAAATGTACCAAATCACAATTGGTTAAGCTTACCCGCTTTGAGCTCCCTGGTAAGGCAAAGCGGGTTTTTTTAATTTTTGTAAAGTTTGATTATAAATAAATATTGGGTTTGAAATAGTTCAAAAATCAGATTTTATTTTGAAGTTCAAGAACCCTGCTAAGAAATGAAACCGAAATTGTTGCGATAAAAATAAAAAACTGCGATTTTTAAGCATACTTCGAAAACCAACCCGCTTTGGGCCACCCTCTCCTATATATGTTTTTTTTTTTTTTCCGAAGGTAGTGCAAAACTTTGTTGAGACGATAGATAAACAAGACCTTTATCCGGCTTTGAAAAAATGTTCATTCATGTTCGTAATGATTTTAAATCTATCTATATATATATAAATGGATGTATGTTTGTGGGTATGTGTGTATGTTCCTTATACAAATCCACAGTTTTCGTCAGATTTCTTCCAAATTTGGCACAAAGGTAAAATGTTGCTCGGGAATTCATATAGGCGGGTTTTTGGAATTTTAAAAACACCCAAAGAGGTCTAATTTCATATTTTGAGTCATAAAATTGCTCTTTTCTGCACGATCGAATTTTTGTATAGTTATGAATTTTGTCTACATGAAAAGCCGGTAAAAACCTGCCCTAGATGAAGTTTCTTCAAAGTTTAACTGTAATCGTTAAATTTGTGAACCTTGGTTCAAAGCAAATGAAAATGGTTAGCAACATATAACCACCAGGAAATATTTTAAATGCAATCAACACAAAAAGTATCCTCAACCATGGCCGTTAATGTCAATTAGCGACAAGCGTAAAGCATGTTTGGCAAGCAAAGCCGAACGAAAAAGAAATGCTGTTTTTCAGTAGTTCTTAAATTGCACTCTGAAAAGACATAGGGATGCATTGAAATCACCGTCGGTTCTTCTTCAATTTGCTTGCGCATTTCGCTAATAAGTTTTCAAGTAATAATACCGTAGCAATAAACGAAATTTTGATCTGTATTTTCTTCATAACCAGCACAGAAAATAACAAAATGAGATAAGTGTTATAAATGCATTTAATTATCGAAGTACAATCTTCAACAGTTTTAGCATTAGAATACTAAACTTATATTAAAACGACATCCTTGCAATGGAAATTTAATTTAATATTGTATTATCCTTAAACAAATCAATATGTATATGTTATTTATACTATTCCATGATTTACCTAATTCGGTTCACCTAAATTTCACCGAAATCGCTCCAGGTTATCAAAAAAAAAAGGGATAAAAGTACTAATAAGGCTAATGAATTGCAAAATAATCATTTTTGTGCATAGTAGTGTAGATTGAATTTATCTTTCAAGAGGGAGGAGGATAGTCATGGGATTCATTACATGTATATAAACTACCATACAAGGATTGCTAATGTGTGGTGAAATAAAAGACTTCACCTTTAGACCCGAAACCACACGGAAATGTAATACGGCGGAATTAATAGTTTTGGAAGGGTAAAAGTTTAAAGTTTGAAAAAATGCAAAGAAATATTAATTTAAATTTAAAATTTTAAAATGCATAAAATGTCTCCATTTTTATGTAAACAAATTTCTTAATCGTTTAAAATTTTATGTTACTTTAACGCTCGAAGCAATAGTACACCTGATGGAGCATCTTCGCTGACTAGCAATAATTTTAAACCAGTTAGCGGGTATGATGCAACTTTCAACACTAAGAGATTGCTACTGAAATGGGCATGATGAAATATTACACCACATTATAAAGTTTTTTCTTTTTAGTCTTCGTCGTGAAATTAGTTGAGCAAAGCTCCATTTCCAAGACTCTCAGTTCGATAACTTTTATTGTAAGCAATCGAAAAATATTAGTGTTTGTAACTACCACTAAATAGTTCAACCGTCATTGAAAAAATGGTGTATGATAAAAATGGATACGTATCAGTGTTATAGAAGCAACTCTGTTCACAGTGGAGGGATAAAGTGAAACAATTTGTATCTCACGTATAACCACTAATCGCAATACATCATTCTTTAAACTTCAAGAAATTAAAATCTCCAGTAAGACTTAAGTTCTGTATCACGATCAATAAGTCAGAAGAGCAGGCGATCAAGTACTTTAAATGCATGTGAAATTTACCTATTTCCCATATAGATAGCTTTATGTTGCATGCTTAAGGTTGGGTTCACTCAAAAATGTATTTCATTTTGCTGCTCGAACGGAGACAAAAAATTGCAATTAGGAGCAAGATTTGAGTTAAATTTACAAACTAAAAAATTTTGAATAATTTAACTTTATAGTGTTTGGATTACGTTTCTAAACGTGGAAATACATTTCCTTCGTTTTAAAGCTGCGGATATGGGGAATAGAATGTGCAACAAGCTTTTGTAAAACATAAACAAAAAAATTGTCCAATATACAGTTGTAAGTTGAAACAAGACGATTTTTTTCTTTCTTTTAATTTCATGACCTGCAAATTATTTTAAAAAAATAAATAAATAAAATTTTTAAAAAAATACGCAGATAGTGACCAAAATGTGTACGCCTATTTCTTTCTCTATAAGGCAGTTCAATTTAAGGGTTTTATATCGTTCGTTCCATAAGTTCGTGTTCACGTACTCCATTTTTAATGCTTAATGTAACTTAAAATAGTAACTGTAACTATATCTATGGTAACTATTATTCTGTGGAACCATTCCTACCCCTCATGACGACTGTGCCTTTGTAAATTAAAATTTCGATATTCTCAAAGGAATACTTTAGAGCAGCAAACTTAAATAAGTGCTCTTACTACCTGCATCAGTTTGAGTTATCATGTACAACATTTACGGCAAAAGTGTGAGGTTTTAAAAATTGGAAATAAAATTTTAATCAAGACAAATTTTGAATCGTTGCAAGACACCAATATTGATGTCTAACTGTCATTTTCGCCTACGAAAATAGAAATTTGATATAAACATAAGAAAATAAAATGTAGTTGACGTACGTCTTTTTATGCAACTTACACTTTTCCAATTTTACTCCATGGCATGCTACTAAATCTACACGGAAAGGGCAAACAGACACATTTTGTGAAGTTATTTATACTAAGTGACCGTTTTCTACGGAATGTGCTTGCACACCTGAACACTTACAAAAACTTATAAAATGAGTCTACCTAACACGTGAAACCGTGGAAGTAAAAACATCGCCAGAAAATCCGTGAAACGGAACGTTAACGACTATTAATAACAATGACCGGATTCCTTATTTTCTGTACAGTGGACTATCTGTTTAGCTTTTGGGCTATTGAGGATGATTTTAATATCTGAAAATATTGTAACGGTGTCATATTTTGCATGTATTTGTAACTGATAAAAGCCATTGAATTTTACTCACGACTCTTTCTAGGAAGACATTCCATGATTTTTTTTCCAGAATAAAATGTATGTGAAGAGTACAACAGCATGCATTAATGTCTTGAGATATACAAAACCCTCAAACACAGCACAACGGTTTTCGTATTCGAAGCACCACGTAAAAGGTTGTCCCACAAGATATGCAAGACAATCATTTGTCTCTGCCATTAAGACAATGGATGTACCGCCCGTCTGTTTCAACCGCAGACAACGTGCAAGTGGACACGACGGAACCAAAGAACATCGTTGACAGAACCCCGATAACATGCCTCATGCTTTTTCGTTTTTACTTGATGCTATTTTTTCTGCAAATGCTCAACTTTCAGTGCTATTTTTTACAGTCTTTTGAAAATTTGAGCCTAGAGTGGTGTGAATGCAGGTATTTACTGTCATTTAGATAGAATTCATCCATTTAATTATCTAAAAGATATGTTGCATTGATAAGCACGCCGGGTAGTAAGCTAGTCATGATAATAAGATCCGAACTATATGTACGCCGATTTTACTTTTTCTCTTTGACTAACTGTAATGCTTCTGCATTTTTTGTGTCATTTTTTATTTCAACTCAAAAAATGCATTACTTCCCTGGATCGTCTGCCCAACACCAACCCTGGAACTAAGAAAGATAAAGCGCTTGCGTGAATCGTGCTTAATTCAATCACTAAGTGTGTTTGAAACAGGGGACAGCGGATTCTTTGTAGCAAATTTTGTGAAACATTATTTTTATGTTTGTATGTTAATCTTTGGGCAAAAGTTCACGTGATTTCGTTAAAAAATAATTTTTTATCGTAATAAACTTATGTGTGATATTTAAGGATGTGTTTTACTTATTATCCATATTGCGCGGTTTTACCGGAATTTTGATCGTCCGGAATCGAGGCCTTCGAGATAGGAAGGCCATCCAACTAGCAAATGACGTCATCGTTTGTCGATCCACAATGATATTGGGAAGTGAGCACTTCGATTAATATTTTGGTTAAATAAAACTATTTGGTTTATTTATTATTGTCTTCTATTACTTTAGTAGCATTACAAGTTCTACTTTTTCATTTGAAAACATAAAAAGGAACCGATAATCATACATTAAAAAATACACTGAGCTTAATTCATAGTATTTTACATAAAAACATTTATAAGTCTTACAAAGTATTCAAATAACTAAACACTATTTTATTTTACAATCATGTTAAAACAAAGTGATAAATAAACACAGTTTTATTTTTCATTAGAAATTGTTTTTTAACTAATCGCATTTTAACTACTCGTATATTGTATTGAAACATTAAGTCTTAAGAAGTATTCAAATAAATAAATGAACTTTCATTTTACAATTACATCAAAACAAAAAATAATATTACTATTATATTTGAATAAGAACTAAATGAAATTTTAAAAAATAAACATTTTTACTTAAGTAAACGGGAAACATGACTGCAATATGTTTCAAAGACATAACATCAAATTAAAGTACATAATACCAGATTATTAATGTTAACTTAGCTGAGCAAATTTATGTTTTTAAAAAGACGTGAATGCTTGGGTTCCATCCCCCAAAGTAGACGGTGCCCTACCCCCTTCAATTATGAAAACTTCAACCCCCCCCCCCCTCCCCCCCAAACATCTCCATCTCCCTTAAAATTTCAAGGGCACAGATATTTATAACTATAACCGTTGAAAAGCTATCATTACTATGAGACTATGATTCCGACCCCCCCCCCCCCCTTCGGTGGGCACTCTCGAAAAATTACATAAGAATTCAACTTGAAAAACGTTAATTAAAGAATGAATAATACAACATCATGAATACTGTATGTTGTACATCAAAAAAATGTATTCAATATCTAAACTGTCTTTTTTTTTTTTGGAATTCGGTTACTTTTCCATTTTCAGCTTTTTCTGCTGCTAATGAATCTTGTGTGTGGGGGGGGGGGGCTTTAATAGTTCATCATTTTAGGCTTTTGAAAAATTATTTTAAAAAGCATTAGTTGATGACAAAGTAACCTTTTTGAAAAAACCTTTCATAGAATGACCATTTTAGCAACTTTCTTTAATGCTTAAAACCTCATATATGTTAAATTTAGATAAACATTTTGCTGAGTATGCTCTTTTAGGAAATCAATGTGACAGTTTTGTGACAGGGGGAAGGGAGGGGATAACAAGAAGTGCGACATCACGCGTTGTTTATAACAATATGCTCATGTTGAACAGCGTTACATGTAACATGGAGGAGGGGAGGGGGAATTTGTTTAAAAGTTTGCAACATACTTTATAGACAGCCCCTTAATTCAATTTATGTTACAGTTTCAGAGTTTTTGAAAGTTTATTAACAGAAACCCAAGGAGTTCAAAAAATATGTAGTTCAAGACATTTTGCCCTTTTTAAGCATAAGCAAACAAGCATAGAGCATTTGGCAAAAACACGTTGTGTATCCACTGCTCAAAATTAATCTTTCGCAAGCTCAGAAATTATGAATACCGTTAACTTAACCACAATGTGTGCATAAATATCATGAAACTTAAAGACAACAGTGAAAAAAAACCATATATATATTTTTTTTAATTTACGCACAGATCCAGCTTGTTTGAATAACATTGCAGGAGCGTAAATGGGGGGAAATGTTTGAGTATCGAACCCACGACCTCCGGCGTTCAAATCTAATCTTCTATCTCAGAACTACTGAAGCCCATCAAGGAATGTTTTTTGATCAAAATAACACATGCTAGCGTATGAAACAATTTAATCGAAACCGAAAATCTAAGATTAGTTCAGTTAAAAGCCTGTTTCAATAAACTTGTTTACATATTAACTGAATATCAACACCAAGTTACGTTGCTTCTGATAGCAACAAGTATATTTGAAGAAAATTTTGACATATGTATATTGTCAGCTTGGAAAATCCATTTCGAATAAATGCGTGTACAAAGTTGAAAAAATAAAGAAATAAAAAGTTGCAAGTTAACCGTTTCAAATATTTAAAGCAATATACTGAAATTACAAATTACAGACAAAGATATCAGAAAGGAAACTGACAATTGTTTGTGTAATGGAGGAAAACTTAAGTAATCTTAACTGCATAAAATGTAAATTTGTTTATCTGAGAAAAGTACTTACATCCGAACTTTAAAATTTATTCCATGAGGCGCCCAGCTTTTTTTTTCACATGCAGGTTGTTCAGAAGCGGAAATCGCTGACAAATTTTCACTCAGCACACTTAAGACTTATACTATGTATATATATTTTTTTTAATTGCCTCTACATTCCGGTACGTGGAAAGGAAGAGATAAATCCAAAAGAATTGTATTCAAAAATGTGCATCCGAAGTTACATATTTCTTATTTCATCTATATCAACCAGAGCAAGCAACACTACTGGTTACACTGGTAAACTGCACTGCTTTCAAAGTTTCGCGCCAAGTTCACAGATCGACGACTGGTGGCGTAACGAAGCGGGGGGGAGGGGAGTTGTCTGGCCTGTTATCACGTGGGTCTCGCCGGAATCGCATTTGGTTCAAGTTTGCTCGGATGAAAGCGATTGTGTTGTACGTAAAGAACAAATTTCATTCGGATCAGTGAATTAAAATAAAAATAGCATAATTTTGTAGGGCACTCGAAAAAGGTAGCTTATTCAAGAGTAACTTTCATGACGTTTTGAATAAGATTTGAAAAGCTGCATGAATGAATTTATTTAAGAAGGTTCTTTGCAATTCTGACTTAGAACTGTGAGATGTTTTAGGACCCGTATTTAAAATTATAAAGCTGTGAGCGAGGAATAGATGTTTACATATTAATATCCTTCTTCGTTTTTGGTTAATATATTTTTTTCAATTGGTAAAATATTGATGAATGAAACCGGATACCATTCCAAATAGCGAAAGATTTGAAGCTTACATGTCAATACTCTTCTACGGCTCTTACAAATATATTTTTTTCAATTCGTAAAAAATAATAAATGAGACCAGTTTTCATTTTAAGTAGCGAGAAAACAGGTGTTTTCTCGTCAATATTCTTCTAAGTTTCTTACAAGAACATCTTTTTCAATTCGTAAAAAATAATAATAATAATAATAAATGAGATGAGTTACCATTCTAAGTAAGGAATTGATTTTACACGTCAATAGACTTCTACGTTTTATACAAATATTTCTTTTTCAATTATGAAAAAAAGTAATTAATGAGACCAGTTATCATTCTAAGTAGCGAGGGAATTAATGTTTACACTTCAATACCCTTCAACGGTTCTTACAAATATATTTTTTTCCAATTGTTGCAAAAACAGTAAATAAGAACAGATTTCATTCTAAGTAGCGAGAGAACAGATGTTTTCACATCAATATCCTTCTAAGTTTCTTACAAATATTTTTTTTTTTTTTTTTTTTTTTTTCAATTTGCGAAAAAAAATAAATGAAGCCAATTACCATTCTAAGTAGCGAGGGAATAGAGGTTTTCATATCAATATCCTTCTACTTTTTCGGCAAATATCTTTTTATTGGACATTTAAAAAGCAAGCAAATAATTTTGAGTCAATAAAATTTTTCAGTGCTGAAAATTTATTCATTTTTGATTTGTCTAGCTTTTTTTATCATTTTACTTTGTTTTTTCATTTACTTTTACATTAAACTAAAATGAATAAAGCTTTTGGTATTCAGTCAATACTGAAAAATTGCCTCGCTAGAAAAATAACAAAAATATATATTTTTATACTGATTCCAATTATCTTACATCTGAATGCTTGGCAATGAAACAATTTTGAAAATTTTAAAGTTGCATTACTCAAAAATGTAATTTACTTTAGGCGCAAATATTTTTCTAAATATGAAACATTTAACGTGAAGCACTTAAAATAAAACGTATTGACAACTTACGATTCTTATTATTACATTTAAATAACTTTATTTTGCGAATTTCACTGAAAATGTAATTTAGACAAATACAAAGGAGCTAGATTTTTGAATTCATATGCTTTCTTTCAATTTAGATTAAATTCGATTTCAGCAGCTAATGACATTTCGTAAAATGAATGGGATTATTTTTGACTCTCATTTAAAGAATCACACCACTTTTGTGTGTTAAGTATCCACGACTTTTACCTTTTAAAATATCTCGATTCCTTTCTTTACTAAATGAAATCAGAAGGAAGTTTTTAATAAGAAATCAAATTTACGCAATTTCGTGTTTTGTTTAAATATAAAATTTCTATAGAAATTTTGAAAGATACTTGTTTCAGCTGCAGTGAGTACTGCATTCGATGACATTTGCGGCTTTGCTGCAACATTATTTGTATGAGCTTTTCTAGTCTGAATAATTGGAGCAAATAATTTTAACTTTTAGGCAGCATTACTTTATGTCTTTTATGATTATAACATGTGTAGAATTTCCTGAAGAAATTGTGTAGCCTAAAAAAAAGCTAAATTTAAGATTTTTTAAGCAATCATGAATTGCTTATTGACCGTTTTGATGCCCTTTGATTTTATTTTAACCATCATTGATGGTTATTCTTCCTCTGTAGCAATACTGAGCAAATTACCATTACATGGGCGAGTAAATTACCACAAAATAGACAAGCAAAATAACATAGCATATTGGCGAGAAATTCATCATCCATTATTTTTCATCGAGTTAAGCTTATTGTCGCACGCATACACACACGCACGACTGCGTTGAAGACACAAGCACACACACATTCGTAAAGGCGAAA
This sequence comes from Uloborus diversus, assembly GCF_026930045.1. Taxonomy (NCBI): domain Eukaryota; kingdom Metazoa; phylum Arthropoda; class Arachnida; order Araneae; family Uloboridae; genus Uloborus; species Uloborus diversus. The sequence continues at coordinate 98,890,645 of NC_072736.1, forward strand.
AACGAAATCTGAATTCAAGCTGTCAAAATTCAAGTTATATGTTTTGGATCCTTTTATGATATAGCTTTTTTCCCCCTTACGAAACATTAATGTGGGGAGAACTAATAGCGAAATTAAATAAAGTCATTTCATTTTGGAATACAGTCTGCTCTCCCAAGCTGATATAATGGGAAACGTGGTAATTTGTTAAATTTTTTTTTTTATTTATTTGCCACTTTTTTCTTTTTTTTTTTTTTTTTTTTTTTTTTTTGCAAAATATCGACATTTGCGATTTTTACTGCCCCCCTCCCCTTGCACAAGAACCAGAAGTATTTTAATAACAAAAAAATTTTCACTTAATTTTTGCTTTAATTAGTTTCCATTTCACTCACTTCCGAGCAAACGTTGTGTAGTTTTTTCGGCTCGTCTGCACGTGCATTCGTAACTATAAACGTATGGACAACCGAAATATCTATTTTGACCATTCCCCAGTTCATTGTCACGGGTTTCAGGTGATGTCTGTTTGTACGTTTGTGTATGTATGTACGTGTTTCACATGTCTTAAAAAACCTTAAGCAATTTAATGTTTAAATTTCGAATGAATGTGGTCCACATGTGTATCTTACATTTTGTTTGCAATCTTATGGCAAAAAAGCCTTTTTTTTTTTACTTTTTGCAAAAATTAGTTTTTTATAAACTAGCAATAAATACAACCATGAAAAAATTATAAAGAAAAGCAAAAAGTCGCCACGTCTAGGCGCCACTTGGTTGGGAAAGTATGCAAATATGTTCACAGTAAAGATACATGAAATGAAACTCTTTCAAACAAACTTTGCTTAAAATCTTTTGAAAATTATTAAAAAGCATAAATTTTTAAGGTTCTACTAGTTTGCCACTTGGAAAAAAATTTCGGACGCAGATAAATTTTGAGACCGGGAACAAAAATTTGTCTATTTAGACGTATCATATGATTATTTATAATAACTTAAAATCGTTGCGCAGTAAGATTGTTCATTTTATCTCGTTTCTTATCAGGCCGAACAGCAAACACAAATGTGAAAGCTGCAAATTGCTGTTTGCAAAAAATGTAGAATGAGTGGATGTGAGATTGCTAGGAAGTTAACCGATCTAAAACAGTAATTTATAATTTTTTAAAGAATCCAAAAAAAAAAAAAAAAAATGCATGGCAAGAAAAAGCGTACAGGCAAGCTTCCCACTCTTGCTAAGCGCCAGAAACAAGCAATTGTTCATGGAAATTGCTTAAAAAGCAGAGTTCAACTCAAATTAAAAGTTATATGATGTACCTTGCACAAACTTAGCAGTGCGTAATGTTCTGAAAAATAATTCCAATGTTACATCTGCTAAACTACAGTCGCATTCATCATTTACAAAGTTTCAAAAGAAGCTTTGATTGTATTTCCCTAAGAAACACGTTTATTTTGGGTCTCGATGGAAGTATGCCGTATGTTCTGATCAAAACATTTTTATTTACACGGACCACATGATTTTCTGCATTACTGGCATGATTTGCAAAGCGAATTTTTTTTTTTTTTTTTTCAAACGAAAATTCGGAGACGGTTTTGTGATGGGTGTGGGCAGGTTTTGCAGCTAATGGAGTGCCACCAATTATGTCCATTCGATCTTCCTTGAATTCAGAATCATATTCTAGGTGAAAATTTATTACCTGAAGTACCCCTTATTACAGGTGGTAATTATTTGTTTCAACAAGACAATGCAAGTTGCCATGTGTCTTATGGATCACATTCATAGTTTGAAGCCGATTCAGTGATAATTTTTCTGGACTGGCCCACAAGAAGTCTTGATTCAAACCCCATCAAGAATCTCTGGAGCATTTTAACTAGAAAAGTGTCTAAGGATGGAACACAATATGCAAATTAGGACGAACGACGTCATCCATTGAATCGGCATTTGAAAACATTTCCGAATCAATTTTAACCGAACTTTCTGTGTCAACGACTGGACGATTGATGTGGGCAATTGAAAAAACAGTGATTTTGAAGAATATTATTTTTTGGGACTTATTTGTTTAATGTCCTTATAATTTTTCCCATGTTTCACCTAATGCATTTGTTTTAATTTGCAATTTAACAATTACATTGTAATTTAATTTCATACTAACATGTTTCTCTAAGTAGTAAATTATGTTTGATTTTGATTGCAGTTGATGATTACTTTCATACATAGCACTTATTTTCTAATGTGTCCTTATATTTTTTTCTATGACTGTAGAAGATGGTTCTCCAAATTTTGCCGCTAATTTGGCGATATATTGCCAATCGCCAAGTAGCTGATACATTTCCTAACAGGAATAAAGTACGAAATCCATTATCAGTTTTCATTATTGGTGACATTTAGAAAGTTTCCATGATACCTATATTAAACATAGTCAAAATAGTAAATACGACTACTGGTGAACTAAACGTCCCAAGTCTGTTCCCACCAACTTAGGAGATGAAAATAGTTTAAATGTTCTTTACCTCACTCTATGAATCTATTAAATTGCACTTGTGCTCTTGTCACACAACAAAGGGCATCAAGTTTTCGATAAAATTGAAATAGCCACTCTCTGTACTTACCATATTTTATATATGCTTGAAAATGTGTAAGAGATGATTTTTAAATAAATGACAGTTCACAAAAATGTATGTAAGGAACTGTAGATGAACTTCATTCTTTATAACGATAATCGCTGGAAAATCCGTCTCAATTCGGACGTGTATTACGATGAAAACACGGTTATTCAATACGTAAAAAGCAATGGGTAAAATGCCAAAAGGTTAATTTTATCAGACACAATTTTTCGTAGTAGCTTTCTTTGACAGTAAATGGCGAAATTTCCTTTTAATCCCTGCCGACTTAGTTGGTGCTTTATAAACAGTTCTTTAAGCATTTTTTTTCAATACCTTTAATATGCTATAGCAGTGTGCAATCAGAAGTCTTCCATTGTGACAAAATACGCAGAAATAATTTTTAGAACAATCTATTTATTTGATTTTTCAGGAGTTATCTTTTCAATGTCAAGCCAAAAATTGACATTCATTTTCAAAACTTCGAAATTTTATATTTTTTTAATCATTACTCAAAAACATATATTGTGCTTTTTTGGGGGGGGGGAGGCGGGAATGTATCCTCTCTGAACGAAAATTGTCTAGTTTCACTATAAAATATATGTTAAGGACTATAGCTCACAGCAATATTTAAAATACATAATATAAAAAACGGCAAATCTACCTTCTTACCAGTTATTTAAGATTAACTTTTTAACTTGTGAAACTAAGGATTCAATATCAGCTTAGGATTGGCAAGGAAGAACAAGGACTTTAGGACGGAGTTAAATCTCCTCTTATTGTACGTCTGAGGCTAAGAATTATCAAATAATAAGTCGCTTAATAATTTTGGATTCAATATGAACGAACCAATTGTGTAAGATCTTTTGTAAAACAACAATACACTTGGGTGATTCTTCAAAAACCTGACATTTTTCAATCACATTTTAAAAAAATAATAAAAATGCTGAAAAAAATATACTTACTCTTTGTTAGGAATTTATTAAAAGAAAAATGGAGGGAGCTCACTTTGACTATGTTACACCCTCAAAAGAGGGGGTCAAATTTTCATACAGCCAGAGACTGACAAGCAGCACCAGGAGAGTTACAAAATGAATTTTTTCATGAGTTATCTAAAATGTAACTATAGTAATAAAGAAATAACTCAAGCCTAAATCAAAAAGTATGGTTATTAAATGACAAAACAAAATTTATGTAAAACTTCTCTTAACGGACCCACCCTCTCCCCCAATTTCTTCGAGTACAAGTCCCACATAGGTTTTCCCATATTATTCACACTGAATAGCTTGCACTCCGAATAACGGATGTTTATTTCAGCGAAAAAAAAAATAGATTGCTACATAAAAACTTTCTTTAAGTTAGCCATACACAGTATGATAAAATTTACAAAAAGAAAAGTTACCTTCACATAACCTGCGAATTGTTTTATAGTTTAGGGAATACAAACATGAAACAAAAAGGGAATCAGCAATATTAAAAACAAATATTTTATTTTTAATTTAAAGCAACTGCGAAATTTATAGCAGCTTCACTTATCTATTTGAGCAACATAATAAACAAATGTCTAATTAATCAGTCTCTTTTGGAACGCCTCGTCTGAACAACAACAACAAAAATATATTAAATAAACAGAATTATTCCACTCGTACATTTTTTTAATTTAACGTTTGCCAAATTTAATTTTCTTTTTTTCAGGCAATCTTAATTTCCAACTAATGTATTATAAATAAATTCTTCTATTCTACGGGATGCATTACCAGCGCTTGAGAAATAATGCTAGGAGAGTGATTTTTTTGTACCAGGAGTATATTTAAGGTATATAATGTTATTTTTCTATTATAACCGCTTAATTCAACTACACACTATATGAGTAGGATTATTATTTTTCTTTTATTTAACACAGAAATTTTGTCCATGAGAATGGCAGCAAAAATGTTACATACCCATTTTTGAACTTTAAAATTTTAGTAAGAACAGCAGACAAATCATATGAACTTAATATTCTAGGAATTCAAAAAAAATGGTGATAATAAAGTTTTATAGTACAGCAGATTAAAAATTCCTTTTTTTTTAAATAAAAATTGAACTCGTTCCTATGACAGGAGAATGACATGAAAACCTGGGGACAAAGTTTAAAACGATGTACTAAATGAATAATTTTATTTATCGAATGCTATTTTACGCTTTTAAGTATGCTTAATTTTGTATTACAAATTGAATTTGTGGAATGCTGATATAAACTTTTTAAATAATTTAATTTTATTCGAAAAACGGATGGGGACACACCAAAAGTGTGACTTTCTGGTTATTCAAAAATTTTTGGAGAAAAACAAAATGAGTTATTGTTTTAATATGAGTAGAATAACATCAGATAAATTATTTCTAACTATTAAAAAAATGAAAACACTTTCTGGATTAAACATTTTTTGTGTTAGGTTACTGGGACATAATATTGTTAGGATTTTGGAGAATCACCCACTTTCATTTTCCACTACCAAAGCATACGGTCAGCCCTCAAAATGACCATGAAATGATTTCAAGATAAAGAGCCTTTATTGAAGGCGAAAGGAAACATTTTATAACGAGAACCTAACGTAACAAAAGTGGAAAAGGTGCACTTTTATGAAAACAAAAATAATTAAATAAGAAAACTCTTTAAAACTCTATTAAAGTGACAACTGCACTTTTACTTTATTTTGACAAAATCAAAGTAATTAGCCTTATATCAGGTAAAAAACTGTAGATTTCAGGGACAAAAATCCAAAAACCCTTTTATTTTGTAGCAGTTGTAGGTGTTTTATTATATCTAAAGAAGAGAGAGAGTTTTAGTAAGACAATATGTAACATATCTTTTTTTGCACTAAGAAAACTTCAGAAGGTTTATTTTACGCAAAAAAATTCTTAGGTGGTTTTGTAGCGATGAAATGAAAATTAGTTTCAGTAAAACAAAACGTTTTTTTGTGAATGATATTCAATCAAAACCGGTTAAATACTGTGTATAAAATATTCAAAACAGGCATTCAAAGCTATAACAACAGCGAGAGAAAACATTTTACTAAAATCTTAAAATACACACAACAAGTCATTAACATAAATAAACCCTTCACATATCTGGATAATAAAAATAAATTACCATGAATAAATACAGAAGAGAATTATGAGCATAGCCTTTTTTTTTTAGTTTAGACGCAACAATCTCTCCTTGTTATGAGCACATTTTTTCAGAAAATTTCTACCACTATTAAAGTAAAGACTTATCTTAATGATATTTTTGACCATTCATATTTTGAATAAATCTCTGGTAAAAAAAGTGCTTTTGAAACCATTTTTACTGCACAACAGCACCTTTTCATTCTAAAAGTGAACACATTTTGCGCAATAAAAGAAACTTTATTTTGCATTTTTTAATAACTTTTAATCAAATACCTCACAATTACAGAAAATTTCTCCATGCCCTGGCATTTTTAATCGCATTGAAATTTTTAGAGGTAAACGAAGGAAAAGTAATTTAATTTATTTTCAGTCACATAAATAATAATCACCTAAATTAAATAGCAGTTTTGCATTCCTTAATACGAGTTTTGCCAATTGCAGAGGTACCAATCTTTTCTCGAGGGCACTAAACCTAATTAGTTTTTCTCTTGAGAGATTCATTTATGCACATTTTATCGTTAAAAACTGCATTACTGTTGGAAGAAGGTCTTACTTCTGGGTATGCCTAATAAAGCATTAGCGGCTATTTAAATGGAGTAGTGGAAGTGCTTTTAGTTCGGAGAACCTATTTCTCATTTAAATACAAACTCAAAATGAGAAAATATAATATCATTTCATAAACTTTATTTTATAATTTTTTAAGCTTAATAGATATAATACGGTAGGTAAATGGTATATTTAGACCATTTACGTACGTTTAAGAGGACACTTAGTTAAAGGTTTGCTTTATAATACATTTTCAAGAACTTTTCCTTTTTTTTTTTTTGAGCAATCACGATTGCTTATTGCTTTCATTTGACTGTTTTTGATGTCCTATCATTTCATTTTTCCCACCGCCACCCTCCGCACCATCACCGTGGACCGGCTGGCTCCTCACGATGCTGCTCCTATAGCGAAAGCCGTCTCCAGGTTGCATCCATGTCCTACACACACGCGCAAACATACACAACTACACACACGCGCACATACACACACACACAAACACATACACACACGCATACATACACACACATACACACAACTACCCACACATTCATGCCTGCACACAGACACAAACACATATCCCTACATACACATACGCATACATACCCACACGTACACACAACTACCCACACATTCCTGCCTGCACACAGACACAAACACATATGCCTACACACACATACACATACCCCCCACACACACATACACATACCCCCCACACACATACACAACTACCCACACATTCCTGCCTGCACACAGACACAAACACATATGCCTACACACACATACACATACCCCCCACACACACATACACATACCCCCCCACACACACATTCATACACACAACTACCCACACACTTATGCCAGCACACGGACACAAACACACATACACATAACCCATACACACAAACACCCCGCCACACACAAACACACATGCCTACATACACACACTCATGATTGCGAAAAACATAATTTGAATTCAAGATGTCAAAATTCAAATTAATTAGTTTTTTTTTTTTTGAGTAAATTTTTATGCGTTACATTTTTATGACAGTGGAGTTTCTGTAAAACAAATTTAAGGCTCTTAAATTTGTATTATAAATGAAATATCACGTGGATATACAGTTGGCTCTCTGTTTAACGACTTTCAAGGGATCACAAAAAATCGTCCTTAAGTAGAATGTTTTTAACACAATAGTGGACCATCTAGGACCGTGAAAAGCCGTCGTTAAATAGAGAAAGTCGTTAAATAGAGCGTCGTTAAACAGAGAGCCAACTGTAGTTCATTATGTCTAGTGTTACACGTTATAATTTATATTTTTTACACTTACTTTAAGAAATCCAGAACAACAAATTATTTCTAACGCGCTTCAAGACACACAGACACATTTTCTATATACAGGTACAGAACAAAATATAAAGAACACCTTTTTTACCTCATTACAAATAAAAATCGACCGTGATCCTAAGCATTTCTGTGAAAACCGCATCGTTTTATGGAACATAATTCAATAACTATAAAGTTTTTTAAAGTATACTGACTGTTTGAGCACCCTGTATTTTTAAAAAAATTATTTTTGATCCAAAAAATATCAATGCAGAAACGTATTGCTCTTTCGATATACTTAGGAATCTTTACTAATAATAAAGCTGAAAGTCTCTCTGTCTGGAGCTCGCTGTGTCAGGGTCTGTCTCTCTCTCTCTCTCTCTCTCTTTGTCTGTATCTCTGTGACATGCACCATTGGACCGATTTTCATGAAATGTTCCTTTTCTATTCTAATTTTAAGAACATTTTACTCAGCAAATTAACATGACATGAACGAGCAAATTACCATAATGTGGACGAGCAAATTATCATAACATGGACGAGCAAATTACCATAACGTGGACGAGCAAATTATCATAACGTGGATAAGCAAACTAACATAATGTGGGCGAACAAATTAACATAGCAAATTGGCGAGAAATTCATGATCCATTATTTGTAAAAATACAAGTGAACCAAATGACCATTTAATTTTCTACTACGGGCAAAGCGGTGCAGGTACAACTATTGTAACTGTAAAGAAACATACAAGGTAATTACACGCATTTCTTTTACAATTACTGACACACGTCACTTAAGCGACCTCAATCACCAAATAATTCTGTACCATGTAACCTCAGATTGAAAGAATATAACTCTCGGTCTATGTCTACAAGGTAAAAGAATTTATTTCCTCCAAACTATTTCTGACAAATTCAATATACTGTCAATATAATCGGATGAAAATTTCTTCAGTAAAAAAAAATGGGAAACCGTTAAGCACTTGACTACAGCTGTGAAATTGGAAGAAGAGTGCATTGAAAGTAGAAAATGTGTTTAATAAAAGAATTTGAAGTTTATTTTTTTAGTAAATTCTTATTCTCAAAACGCAGCATGGGATGTGAACAAAAAGAAAGTTATATTTTCTGTCTAAGTTTTTTTTTTCTTTTAACACTTTAATAGCATTAATATGGTTAAGTAAAATGACTTTTGCTAAAATTTTAATATCTTTAATTATGAAAAGACTGAGAATGATCTAACAATTAAAGAAAATAAATTCAATAACATATAGCAAATGCATTAAAGTTCGTGAAATAGTTATTTTTATGCTTAAGTGTAAAAGTTAAATAAACAGCCCTAAAAAATTTTTTTCAAAAACTGCTGACATAGGTTTTAGGTTCATTCTTTTTTCCAAAAAGTTCATAACATTTTGCACTGAAAAAGGGATTCCTTGATAGTAAGATATATGTTATTCGCAGTAAGTGACCACCCTTTAGCCGGGAGTAAGGCAGTACTATCCTGCAAAAAATTCCGAAACGTAACTGATTATATTTCCATAGAACGTTTCGGAATTTCACGGGTTTTCATCTATTTCCCGTAAAATGAAATATCTTCGCAAAAAAGTTGCCTGAATTGCACGAATGCAGATTTTTCACTATTTGGAAAAATATTTTCAGCTACCGGTTTAAAGATTGACTGAGCGTGTTTAATAAATATGCCGGCTTTAGTTCGATTACGGCCCGTCCAGATAGACTAAGCTCCCAATAATAAGAGCGAATATGTTCCTGGATAGCTGCAGCTTTGGAAGGCGAGAATTGCAAATTTGGTTCTTACTTGCGATTCTGCCTTAGCTTTGGCCATGGTTGCATTGATGCTTCTGGAGCTTCCTTAGTAAATTGGGAAGGTTATAGTTAAAAACATTAAACCTACTTTATTCCTCGAGAAGGTTCCAGATTAGCTTTAAACCGGGGAGATTTCCAAGTTCTTTAGAAAGGTTCAAGGACAAGTCCTGGAAGGTTACTGACTTTTCGCGAAAGACGTTCCTTGTTGCTGAAAGAAATTAGGAACATTTTCTGCCTATTATGTTCCAGGAACGTTTCTGAATCGTTTTTACGGTGTACATGTAATATAACAACAATCCGGTTATCCCATCCAGAGACTATAGTTTCGTCCTTGTTATAGGCTCATTAGTCTGGAATAGTCAATAACCAAGTTTGAGCCTGATTGTAAATGAGATTACCTTCAAACTGGTGGCTAAAATCCCTAGGTCGATTAATTACTGTTATAGATCGATGAGTCCATACCAGGACGAGAGGATATAATCGGGATGTAGGTATGTTGCAAAACAGAAATATATGGCAAGTTGTGCATTTAATAAGTTGTATGCTTTTACATTTATTTACATAAGTTATTTTAAAACACATATTTTTGAAAACTCGTAGCAATCTGGAAAATTCAACCCTCACAATACATTTTTTGGCTGCGGATTTTAAGGCTTGGGAAAAAAGACTTTGGGAGTACATTAAACGCTAAATCGGATTTACTTCTGATTGGCTACGCGATCAAACAATTTACGGTCATTTCCAATTTTTACATTCTCGCTTACGCTTCTTAGTGAATAGATAGTTCTAACGATAGTTTAATTGTCACGATACAATTCTGCAGCATTTTTTCTAAAATATAATTACTGAAAAATTCAATGTCCCAAAACTTCAGGAAAGAATGAGTGAGAATCTAAAACGTGCTCATATGTTGAAAGTCTAGAATTTTTTCATGTGTCAAGAAAATTCCGTCTTATCCTTTCCGGATTCTCTACTTCCTATTAATTTTTTTATGGAAACTTCAAAAAAAAATGATGCAAAGAGCAGTTCGTTAAAAAATATCTGGTGTACAAATAAGTTTCAAATTATTTTCAAGAGATGGCCTCACTAGTATTAAATCGAAACGGATAATGCTGCAACTTCATTTTATATCCTCATCGTTATACTTTTATTTTCAGTATGTCACATTTTGCTGAAGTGGAAGCAACTTAGTTTTTGTTTGCTCTGAATATATCAACTTTTGTGCCAACAAAACACAATTTGTGGGAAAGTTTTTTTTTTCTGTTTCCATTTGAAGGAAAGTGCGGCTGAAGGACATCGAATGTTGCAAGAAGTTTACGGGGAACATGCTTCATCGATTTCCACATGTGAGTTTCGGTATCGACGCTTTAGAAGTGGTGATTTTAATACCAATGACAAATCGTGATGGGCGGAACACAAAAGTTTGAGAAGGCCAAATTGGAGGCTATATTGAACGAAAACTCGTGCCAAATGCCAGAAAAAACCAGCAGAAACATTAGGAGTGACTCAACAAGACATATCAATTTATGATTTTAGGTTTCATAGGATTTAAGAGGGACGTCGAACGCCGTTGTTTCACTCGTAAGTAGCAGCTTCAACTGCAAAAAAGAAAAGGTTTTTGCATTTTATTGTTACTGGTGACGAAAAATAGGTTCATTACGATATTCTCAGGCGCAAAAAAACATACGAATCACCCGGCCATACGCCAAAATCGGCGCCAAAGCCGAACATTCACGATTGCAAGGTCATGCTCTGTATTTATTGGGACTAATTAAGAGTACAAAGAGGGCAATACATAGCTTGATACTCTGAAATGGGAAGTCCTACCCCACCCGCCATATAGCATAAACATTGTCCCTTTAGACTACTATTTGTTTTCGTCGATGACGCATGTGTTTGAGGATCAGCGCTTTCGCTCTTTGGAAGAAGTCCAAAACTGGATCTATTCGTGGATCGCATAAAAAGACGCATCGTGTTTTTGAGATGGCATCCGAAAATTACTAAAAAGATGGGAAAAGGTAGTGGTCAACGATGAACAATACTTTTAAAAAACGAATAAGAAACCATTTCTCACAATAAAGCGTCAATTTTGAAAACAAAAGTCTTTAAAACTTATTTGTACGTCAGATATATAACGCTGAAAATATGCCATTGAGTTTTCACTGCCATTAAAAAAGCGTTTAAAATCTTCTAAGATCGAGGAGTAACACGACACTTACATTAAATATGCTAAGGGAAAGTAGAGTAAGATGGTTAAGATGATAAGTTGGTGAAATGAATTTATCACTGTGAAAGTATGATAAACGGCAGCTTTGATCCTGCAACTTTTTACTACTTTCATGAAATTAAAAACAGTACTCATAAGATTTTCGATCTGGATCATATTTGAAGCTTTATTAATTTTATTTTTTATGTTCATATTCATAATTTTACATAATGATAGTAAGAACGTAACTATAAGTTCACCAAAGTTTCACTTTTCCTTTTCCTGCTTAGATTGCACAGAAAATTATTCTAATCCAACAAACATAACTGCAGCTGAAGTAAAAAGTAAAGCACTAAATTAACCGTGCTTTATTCAAACAACACACGTGCTTGAACCTGAAGCAATTATATCCATTCTTTCTAAACAAATGATGTTAAAAATTTGTTTTGATATTTGTCTTTTAAACCAGTATAATATAACATTGCAACAAAATAGGTTTTTTTCTATCGTAATGAGATGGTAAGTCTGTTTATTTAAAGATTTGCAATGCTTATTACCCATGCTAGTGGGATTATCCGGATTTTCGATCATCAGGATTACCTTTGGTCCATTTAGTTGGGATAAACAAGGTTGTACTGTAAGCAATAAAAATAATTGGATTTGGAGTCAATATAACTTTTTTCATTTCAAATGTGAATTTAACTCATATGGTATATCTCAATTTTATGCTACGTATTAACCTGCTAAATGAAAAATATGAGCTGTTTAATCAATTTGATAAATTCACATTTCTCGTGTGTCTTTAAGGTGACCGGTCAGTAGAACTGCTTTTGAAAGGAAACCAGTGTGTGGCAGCGGTGTTTAAATCATTGCAAGAAATTTGTTCCGAATCGCTTTTTAAAATTCAGTAGAACTTCGTTTTCCCGGCCCTTATAATAAGCGCACCATAAACATGATAAATGCACAAGTAAATAAAACATCTTAACTGTGTATAGCGAGTTAAATTTGAATAAATCAGTTAAAATGTAGAATTACGTAAATCCTTGTTTTTCTTCAATACTGTTTGAATTATATTGGGTAAAATATTAGGAGCTGAAAAACAAGTATTGGGCCACTAAACGAAAAAGCTGACATTTTCTTCCGCCCGTGATAGCTCATATGAGGCAATTAGAAGCAAAGGGAGGTAAGGGACGAAATTTAAAAAACTGTAGATAACCGGTACACCAATGGTAGATGAACCTCCTCTCCTCTGTCTTGGGGAAAGAGATACAGTACTGGCCAAATTATTAGACTAAAGAGTTTTTTTTTTTTTTTTTTTTTTTTTTTGTACACTATTTGTATTAAAATACTATTTATTTTACTGTTAAAGTACAGTACATACTGTACACTGATTATTACGTTAATTTAGCATAATTTTATGTTTGTAGGTGGCAGCACTGTCTGCTTTGTTTATGTTCTTTGTTTATCTACCTACCAGGAACATAACCTCAATCAGCTTAAACAGTTAACTAGTTCTTTTTATTAGTGTGTTCTGTTATATTTAAAGTTAGTTTTAGGTAATTAGTGAGTATGTGTATGTGAGTATATATAGTAGTGAGTATAAACAATTTTTCACCTCATTTTTTAAAAAGTTAAGAAATGGTGTAAACCTTGTGATAAGTATGCCAAAAAAGACTTAAAATGCTCATCAAGAATAAGGGAATGCATACTAAACAATAGATAATTATTTCACTGCTTATTAATGTGTCTACAGTTATGTAATAAATAAAGAATTTGCTTTTAAAAAAGTCTTAGTCTAATAATTTGGACAGCACTGTAGTACTAGTAGCTTTGGTAGGTGCTGTTATACAGCATGTTTCAAGAAAAAATTCAATGAAAATCTACATAGGACCTTATCTTTAAACCCGTTTTACTCAAAACTTAAAAATGTCCACTTACATTCCTTTGCTTCTCACTGCCTCATATATGAAGCAATGAGAAGCAAAGTGACGTAAGTGGACTTTTTGAAGCCCACCAGAGCTACTAGTACCATCTCTTGTCCTAAAACAGAGGAGATGTCCTCCTACCATTTGCACTGATTGTCTCCGAATTTTTAACTTTTGCTATTACATCCCTTTGTGACTCACTGCCTCATATTTCACTTAAAAGTACATCCTAAACATATTAAAAAGTAATGCAAAAAATATGTTTCTTAAGAAATCGAACATTCGTTTATGTTTTTTAAGTAACAAAATTTTGTTCATTACCCTTTTGCATCACTTTTCAATGAAATACAGTGACTCCCAAAAGTGTTCGTACACCTACGACTTTCAATGAAATACGACCCTATCCATTGGTTGGAATTATTATTTCGGTATAGGTATTGATTTATAAGATCTATGATCAATTTTCAAAAAAACTACTTGAAATTTTTTAAAAAAATATTTAAACTTAATTTTTTAAAAATCAAAAACCAAAAAGTGACAGAAATTTTATCTCACAAAAGTTTTCGTACACCTTAAAAAATGTTTATATATTTATTGAATAATCTAACTTTTTATTAGGTAATTATTTAGTAGAATATCATGCAGTATCAAAAACACCATTTAAATATCTGGGAATAGATTCATTCTTTTTTCTTCCTTTTTTTGCGTAATTTCTAAACAAGTGTTCGAGTGTTACTGTTTCTAGCTCTATTTTCGTTTCAAAGCCGTATTTTCATAATCTAGCCTCCAGATATCTCTAAATATGTTACATTATGTTCAAATCTGGAGATTGAAAGGATATTTTTTAAACTTTAGGACATTTTTTGAGGAACTAAACGCAAACGTTGAAAGCTGTGTGCTTCTTATCGTTATCTTGATAAAAAACAAAGTTGTTTCCGATAACCAAATTTTTTGGCTAAAAGTTTAAAATTGGTTTTAAAAATATTTAAATGAACAGCATGATTTATTATTTTATCAAAAAATTCCAAACTGCCAAGTCCTGATGCTGATATAAAAATTCGCACAAGAATCCCTTCACCGTTCTGATAAACTGATCCAACTAAGTTCTTAAGATCAAGTTCCTCATTTTTTCTTCTATTAACAGTTATACAACAATTTAACCAAAAATGTTGAATTAAATTTCATCTGTAAGTGAGACGTTATTCCAAAACGCTTTGGAGCTTATTTATCTTTTTTTTTTTTTTTTGCGACAAAAAGCGTAAGCTTTCCGTTTTTCCCACGAACAAGAAATTTCTGCGGGAAGAGTTCCCATTTAATCCAGTTAATCAGAGAATTTGGCGAATAATTTTAGATGAAAATTAAATGCAAGTTTTTTCATTAAATTCTACAGAAACTGTTACAGCACTCAAATGTGTATTCTTCATAATTTTTTTAACTGTAAATCTCCGATCATGTTTTGTCATCTTTGCCGGTTGACATTTTCTTACCTTGTTTTCGGTCCAATTCTTTTCTTCAAAGCATTATAGTAGAGCATCAAGCACTTTATTATAGAATGGAATAAATTAACTAATTTAGAGACATTTCAAACCAATTTACCTCCACTGTGAGGAAAAATTCAAATTTCGAATGGTGTTTGTGGTTTTTTACGGATACCAGCCATTTTAAACTAGCAAGCACAATATTAAGGAATAAATTAACAAAAAAATAAAGCCAAATGACTCATAAGGGTCAACACAATGAAGAATAATTTAAAAAAAATATATGATAATTTTAATCATGAATTTATTCGAAAATATTTGAGTGTACGATGACTTTTGTGGCGTATGATTTCTCTGTCCATTCGCTTTTGACCCATTTCAAAAAGAAGATCCGTCAATATTTTGAAAAAAAACTACAGGGTTTTATTTAGAATGACATAGGAATGATGTGAAAAAATATTGAACTTCATATTCGAATTCTGTTTCGTGTTATTTTGGTTTTACTAAAAAATTTTAAAGTGTACGAACACTTTTGAGAGCCACTGTATATGAGCTGTTACGTGCGGGACAAAATGTACAACACATTGCATTTTTCATAAAAATGATTACATTGGGTAAAAGAAACCGTTGAACCCTGTATTTAATGAGAATATACTAACAAAGCTAAAAACTGATCTCTTCAAAATTAGGTTTCAATGTTTTTTGAGCTTTAGCAGAAACTTTATTCTAAATTGAGTTCATTCGTATAACATTTTTAAACACAATTTTGCAAGCCATTCTGGCAGTAATATTTAGCTTAGACATGAAAATTGCATTTAAGCACTTATGTAAGAACTATGAGGAACTGGGAAATAACTTAAAAAATATGTCCTAGAAAACCATTAATGCACCTTTCTGAAGTTACTATTTTAATACAAATAGATATATTGAAGTGCAGTTGCTTTAGAAATTACTTGCGGTTTTTCGTTCGTTCCTTTTTATGTATGCACTGTTAAAACTACAGGATGCATTCGGCACCTTTCAGGGGAGAAACGCTTGTTCACCAGCGGCACCCAATACGGAGCCGAAATCGCACCTCTAAATAGGGTGAAAAACAGGCACCTTTTAAAAACTAGACAGCCGGAGTGAAAAAAAGGATCCTTCGGAGAGAGAAATGGCACCCTTACTATAGATCCTCCTCCCCCCTCCCCCGTATTGTGTGCGTTTTTAAATACAGTTGTGTACCTTTTTTTTTTTTTTTAGTTTTGATTTGATTTATGATATTTTACGTTTTGGACATTTTTCACATTGAACTCGGTATTGGAAATGATTAAAACATGTAATTACAGCATTTGATCATATTTCAGAGTTTTCAACATAGTTAAGAAGTGCTCATAGCGTTAATTCATCTGATCGTGCTCTAACTCAGTGTTTCTCAACCTCTTTTGACCCACGGGCGCGGTAAAAGCAAATGAAAAACTTTGCGGACCGGTGAAATCTTTATCGTTTTCTTAAAGAATCATAAAATAAATAATATGAATAATAACTCTGGGGTCGATAAAAAACATGTGAAAAAATTCAGGGTTCGGATGTTTTTTTTTTTTTTTTTACAAAAAGTAATGTTAAAAATTAATAAAACAATAAATATCTACCCCTTCACTTGTATCAAAGATCTGTCACAAATACGTTATAATTTAAAAACGAGTAATTATTTAAAACATGTGAGAAATTATACATTTACTTAGGGCTCGACCGATGGCATTTTTTGGCCGATGGGCCGATGCCGATTGTTGGCCGATTGTTCAAAGATGGCCGATGGCCGATGGCCGATTGTTTTCCTCCAAATGGCCGATTGCCGATGGCCGATGGCCGATGCCTTTGGCCGATGGCAAAAAAAAAAACACAGAAATAAAGTGATAAGATTGTCAGGGATTTAAAGGATCATTGATTCATTTCACTTTACTTCCTTTCTACGAATAAGGAATTGTAATCACAAAAAAAAAAAAATCAAATTTCGACCTAAATTTCTATTTTACGATCACCCAATTTATACTTCAAAAGTTTTTCGGCACATCTGTACATACATATGTCCCTAAAAACATATAGATAACCGAAATATAAATTTTGAACGCCTCCCCAGTTAATTATCGAATATTCTCTTGTGATGCCTTCATGCGCGTAAACTTGCGTCACTCAAAAACGTTATGAAATAATAAGTTGAAAACTCATACGTACGTAGTATGATCTAAAAGTTCGAGGACAAGTTGTATAAAACCTTACCCTGAATAGTTCACATTACCGAAGCACATCTATCTACAAAATAGTCACCTTGAACGACTATGCACTTCTGCCAACGTTCGTATAGCTTTTAGAAGCACTCCTGGAAGACATTTTTCGCAACCTCCTGTAAGGCCTCTTGCGCTGCTGCTTTAACTTTATCGTGGGGAAGAAGGCGACTTTCATGTCGAGGATGCACGGTTCGATTGGTCAATACTCTGATATGACAAACAAATAACATAACGTTTCGTCGGACTTTGCTCCGTGTGACTTTTACCTGTTCCCAGCAAAAAGACATTTGCATGGACGCCGCTTTCTTCCGTCAGGAGAAGATAAAGCTGCATCATAGAAGGTAGCGAAAAATGGCTTCCAGGAATGTTTCCAAAAGTTATATGAACACTGGCAGAAGTACATAGTCCCTCAAGGTGACCTTTGGAAGGTGGATGTGCTTCGGTAATGTGAATAATTCTGGGTAAGTTTTTATACAGCTTGTCCCCGAACTTTTGGATTGTACTACGTACAATCTGTATAGGGTGTAGTTATGCTTCTCCTTTTTTGACTGCTGTATGATGAAAGAGAAAGAACAACACCAATATATATATATATATATATATATATATATATATATATATATATATATATATATATATATATATATATATATATATATATATATATAATAAATAAAGAAATAAAGAAATAAAGAAAGAAAAAAAAAGGGAAGAAAAACAAAGAGACTGTTTAATAACGAATTGATTTGTTTTTTTTTATTGAACATATAACTAAGATTTCAGTAATATTGTAATAATGTATGGATTTAGGTATATTAAACATAGTTAAAAAACATTAAATTATGTTGTTTAATCATTCAAAAAAAAAAAAAAAAGAAGAAGAAAACTATGAAACCGTCAACAAATTACGCAATTAAAGTGGAAAGATGGACATAGACATTTTTTAGTCATCAAATTAAACAAAAAAGTAACAGATAAATTACAATATTAAATCAAAATAGGAATATTTTTATACTTATTTAAATTTTATGAATAGAAAAGTTGGCATTTTTCATAAAAGCTATAACAGTGCCATAAATTTTGCTGAAAAAAGAAATAGCCATGCAAACAGCGAGGTTCTTAAAACGCAGCTACAATAAACGAACAAACTCAATATTTACACCAAGTCAATAATTGAATACATATACTATTTGATCTGATGTTTGCACATATAATATTGAACAATTTGATTGTTTAATCTTTTGTGAAGCTTTACAAACAAATTCAAATTAAAATTTTCAATTTAACAATAATCTTATGAAATTTAAAAAATTGCATAAGAGAAAATCCTTGAAACTTTTCTATAAGAAACGAAAATAACTTATGATGCAAAAAAGATGGCGCATTACGAAATATAGGTGAAACAAGTATGAGAAATATCAAAATGACATTTCTTGACCAAAATAAATAATCGCTAAATATTTAAGAAATGCTTGAAACGACGAGGTAGGGTTAGTGGGGTCACCCTCTGATTTTGGAGTAAATCACACTTCGGCCAAAACCTCGGCCTCATTTTTTTAGTACAGAACCGCTACCACCAACGCCTGGGAAGAGTTTCTGAATCTACTTCAGCACTTCCGAAAAAAAAATCAAAAGTCCCTTTGATTTCCGAATTATATCACCATTCAAAACGTCTTTAATCAGTTTCTTACATTAATGCCCTAAATTCTTTCTAAAGCATAGATAAAGTTTGAAAAAAAAATCTCCAATTTTATGAATGGTATTAGTTTTAAACAACTCAGAAGTACAACTAGAGTTTAATTTCAGAAATTGAGGGAGTGGGAGGAGGGGCACGCAAGTGTTCTCGAAGATTCAAAAAATAGTCGTAAAAATAGAATTTAAAATAATCATAAACATTGAGGAAAAAAACCCTTTCAAAACTTGCACCCGAGTTTGTTTTGACGTGCAGTGGGGATTTAAAATATAGCAAAAGTTGCAATTGCGCGAGAGGTCCCATAACCATAGGGGCACCGTAGGAGTTACAAAAATGTCTATGATAAATATTTTACAACTTCTGTGATAGAGAAATAGGGCCCCAAAATGTATTTCGACGGGCACCAAACTTGTAACTCCGCCGAAGAGAAACAGAAAAGACTGCATTACTGTGATTCATATTACAAATATCAAAAAATTAAAAATTACCGTCGGTTCAACGGGAATCTAATAAAGTGACAAAAAAAAAAACGGTTTCGCCATCTCATATTTGTTTCCATGGTCTCCAATTCGGAAATATATCACCAAATGATCGTAAGTCTGAGACGCTATATTGGTTTTTCATTGAAATAAGTAATTAATAGCCACAAAAAATGAGTAAACAGGCTTTTCAGAACACCCGATCGAAAACAAAAAGGGGAAGTGCACAACTGGAACGTACGCAGACCCCACATACGAAATTTTAACCTTCTACAGATTATCCTTTTTGAGTTATGACTTATGAGAGATACATATGTACATCCTGCTGCAATAAACAACGCAATAATAAACTTGTTTGGTACCTGATTAATTTTATACAAAAACAATAACTCCCTTTACTTTGTATTAAAAAAGTAAAACAGCAAAGGTCCTATTTTTTTTCAAAAACATCGGCCAATTCCATCGGCTTTTCGATGTTTTTTAAGGCCGATGGGCCGATCTTTCCCGCAAGTTAGCATCGGCCGCCGATGCCGATGCCGATGGCTAAATTGTTGAACCATCGGCGCCGATGCATCGGCCAGGCCGATGCATCGGTCGAGTCCTACATTTACTAAAACTTGACGTATTCCGAAAATGAAGCATAGCTCTACTTATGGATTATTTAAATGATGAGCCAAAAATATTCAGGGATATTACAATTACGGAAAAACAAAATCGTTTCATAAACGTTAATCAAGAGTAACAAAAGAAACTGCACATAAAGTTTTTCAACAGTTAAATAAAAAACCAAAAGAAAGTTCTAACGCTTTCGAGGACTGCTAACAGGAAATGATTCTAACACTTGAATGAAAAAGCAAAAAAAAGAAAAAAAGAGTTAGACTGAGAGAGATTTTTTTTTTCGCTATCTTTATGCTATAATCTACGAAGCACAAGAAACATTTTTATTAAGGTTCTTTTGGTGACTAATAAAAGCTGCTTATCGAGTATTCAAGAAAATAATGACAGATATTTTTAGTAGCGTTTTGAATGATGGAAATTTCACGATAGTAACGGTAAACGAGAACTAGAAGACTAACGGTTACTGTGAAAAGCAATAAATGCACTTTTAAACACTTAACTATGTTTGAAAGCCCTAAAAGCTACAAAGTGATCAAAAGCTGTACTTACTTGTAATTTCGGATAATTAATCCTAGAAAAGTTGGGTTTTAATCCAATAGTGTACTTCATTCAATGTGAAAGACACACAAACGCAATCATCATTTGTCCGCCATATTGAGGTGGTTGAATGTATGTCTAAGGCAGAAAGCGCATGCGCAATGAGTCTTTCTGCGATTGCATGATGTTCTGGCTCCTCTGCTCTATTTTCTAGCCTGTGATGCACCTTCAGGCACTATGCTTTCACCTTAGAGGGAATATTTTCACTCGTCTGGAACCCTTGCTTTTAACAGTGTGCTTTTATTTGATAGTTTCTGTTGCCAGATGCAATGAAAAGATTTATCTCTTTAAAAGCTTTTCTAATTTTTGAAATAACACAAAGTAAAAGATACTATCATACAACTATTGTAAAAATCTTAAATGTTTTCATTTTCCCTGCCTTACCATTAAAAAAGCTTTTGAAGGTTATTATATTTTGCATTTATTTTAAGAATCTTACGTCATGACCTGCCATATTGTAAAAACGACTTTGTTTTCCTTATTAATTATTTGCATGGAAAAATTATTTTAATAATGTATAAAATATCCATAAAAGACATTTTTTTTACAAAATAATTATTTAGATTTTCTATAAAATCAGCTGTACCCTCATAACGATGCCCCAGCTTAAGGATTTAAAGGAAGTCCCTTTAATGAGTGAAAATCCCTTCTCCCTTCTCCGATAAAAAAAATAACCATTTTTCTTCAACTAAAATCAGTACACACCCTTTTATTGAAAAAACTTGTTTACGTTTTTTGTAATTTGAAATATTTCGCCATAACATTGAATGACAAAAACGTTTGCTTTAAAGCGAAAAATAATTCACTACTATTGTTTCTCGCGGAATTTAGCAAGCGATCACGCTATCGTAACCCAGTCGATTAGCGGCAGAAGCGAACTCCGATAGATTAGCGTATGATCTTTCTAATGAAAGCGTTTAAACGATAGTACCGCTCTCTCCCTTTCCCCCACAGAAAATAACGTAATTAAGAAACACGTTATATCTAGGACAAAAGGAATTCCCGTTCTCTCGTTCCCCGTAGGACCAGAATTTAACTTAGATACACTACGCATTTTTTCATTTTTTATAGAATTTCGCACATATCATTCATTTTACACCACGAGAAGATTTTTTTATTAAAATTTGCATTGTACATACAGCAAAACGAAGAAGAAAATAAATAACATACGCAAAATTTGTATATCCAAGAACAAATACTGTAATACGTCTGTAAAAACGATTGAACAAAAAAAAAGAATTAAAATAAAATCAAGTACCATAACAGTAATGACAATTTTTCCTAAATGTTAAAATGAGAAGTAAAGTAATTCTGCGAAAAGCTATCGCTGGAGAAAAAGGGCGGGGGGGGTAATCACGGGGGGGGGGGCGTTCAAAAATCGCTTTTAAAATCGTGGTCAGCAAAACAAGAAAAAGAAAAAATCACACTTCTAATTGAATTAAAATGCACAATAAACGAAACGAAAACCCAAAAACGTGATACCGAGTTAACTGGTTGTTAATTTTGAACACGACTTCGGCGACTCAAATTTATGCACTTCCTGCTAAATGTAAAGTAATGTGAATTGAGTGAAGGCTTGAACATATACGCTCAGCTATAAGCACAGGGGAGGGCAGGGACTCTGCCCCCTAGCGACTCCATCATGTCCAACTAAACGTTATTTGCTTTAAAAGTGTTAACATTGATGATTTTAACATTTGTTAACATGGACGTAACTATTAGTACACTGTACATTTTTTTTTTAATCTATTATAGATAAAACGATTGCGTGACGGTGATTTATTCAACCGCCTCACGTGTTTGAACCAGAACACTGTAAAGTAACTCTGTTGAGAAATGCTGTAAAATTGTTTCATTTTTTAAAATACCTTGTGTAGACATTGTATCCAATTTTGTTGCAACATGCCATTTTTTGTCGTAATGAACGGTAAGTCTACTTAAGGATTTGCTTCGCTGGTTACACGTACTACCCGGATTATCCGGATTACCTTTGGTTGCGATTGAATGTTTGTTATACACAGTTACCTTTAGGTCTTAAGAGTCTTAAATATCAGAAAAAACACCATCCATATCGTAACTTCGCTGAATTCTGAGCTTTGTTCAGGATTGTGAATTCTTCTGCCACAAAATGTCTGCGAGATTATGGCGCCAAACTCAACTGTGCTACGATATGGATGGTGTTCTACCGATGTTTATGACTGTTAAGGTAACATACAAGGTAACTGCAAACATTCAACCATAACTAACATAACGCTGAAAATAAAAGGTGGTGTCCCCACTTCCGGTTAATCCGAATTTCATTCGAATTTCCTGGATACTTGAAATATCACAAGCTGATTTTTTTTACTTTTTATAGATGTGAAATTTAAATTCCGTAATTACTATATTCGTAATTCCGACTTATTTTCGTTCATGTTTCTTTACCATCAAAATAAAAGTTTGCCTCTTAACATTTATCTATAAATTCAATTTTCAAAAAATGCAATATTTTAAAACACATTCAAAAATAACGAAATATTATTTAAATAAACTTATAAATTGAACCGTTTCTACCAGCTTATGTTTATCATTTGAGCTGTAGTTGAGAGAGAAGAGCCGAAGAACGCCACTCGGAGAAGTATCTAGTTTGAGCTTTCAAAAATATTGCAAATTTCATATAAAATGGTTCAAATTACCTTTTTTAAAATAAGCTAAGTAATCCATTTTGACCTTTTTTTTTCTCCTAACAAAGATCCTATTTTTTTTTTTTGGTTCTACAGAGGTCGATCAACATCTACACTATAAATATATGCGATCCCCCACCCCCTTTCTTTTTCCTTTTTTAAGATACAGCACTGTTTCCTTCGAAGAACGAATTATAATCAGTCATTTACTTCCATTGAAAAAAAAAACATTTTTTTATTTATTTTAAAAATAAAATTTCATATAGGCACTTAGGAAAATTGTAAAAATATTCTTCAAACATAACTTGGGCAATGAAAATTACTCATTAATAATCCTTTAAAAGCATTTAACGCTTTTAATTTATTTATATGAAACTGAAGTAAAAGTGAATGAGTAAAGATTAGCAAAACAAAATCATCCATTAAGTAAAGTTTTTCTCTTTAATCAATTTTTGAAGTGAAGTTTTGTAGGTCAAAGGGATTTCTACAACAAAAATTTGAAGCAGAAAATTATCTACTTTACTTATCCTCACGCCCACTGCCGTATTTTTCTTCTTACGAAATTTCAGCGGAAATATATCTTAATGTGAATGTAACTCCATTAGTCTTCATGCATGTTTACGCTTTCTTTATTTAACGCTTACAAACAGAATTTACTTTTTAAAATGGAATATTCATTCTCTAGTTTATTTCCTCCTGTTTTGTAGATTTTTGCCCGATTATGAACAAGTGTGGAATTGCTTTTGCATGACTCTTATTTTGTTTTTTCCCCATTTAATAATTTTGCTGTATCTCCTATTTTTTTTTCCCCGAGAAAAAGAGGGAGAGAATTTTTTCCCACATGCAGTCAAGTGTTTTTTTTTTTTGTATATATAAAGAGAAAGTTGCATAAGAGAAAAACAGTGCCCTATGGGAAAAAAAACAAAAAAACAAAGCATAAAAAAACACGTTACGTCATTCCTAAATGTTTTCTTTGTAGAAAGATCACCACTTGTTAACATTTTTTTTTTCTTTTCTTTCTGATTTTTCTGAATTATAAAACGGTTCTATCAGTGGCTCAATACAGTATCACCTAGTTCTTTCATAATTTTTCGCTTCCTAGGTTTTTATAGGCATAGTACACGTTCATGACTCTGGTATATAAATATATACCATCTAAAGTTGAGTAAAATATTTCGTCATGTAAGTTCATACAGTGACTTATCTATGTTCTGTTGAGATTACAACAGGTAAAAGAAGATATAGTTTTAAATCTAAACAATCAAATTCATATTTAAGTATTAAACCTCTTTAACCAAAGATCGTTGAACACATCACAATAACCAAATGCTCTGCTTAAAAACTACTTATACACCTGAGCAACCTAATTTCCTTCTTTCGAGATCTAACATTAAACATTCAAATGCAAGAGAAATTATTTTTCATCGTGAATGGATTCGTTTGTTTAGATTTGTGTGTAACCTGTCTTGTTTTTACATAATGTAAAAAAACACAAGGTTTTTTTTTTTTTTTTTCAAAATCAATAAGCAGAGTGATAAAAAAAAGTTACATTTACAAAACGCTTTAATATGAGAACTTCTGGTAATAATGCTTGATATTTCATCTGAAGGGCCATTCAACGTAAAACGGTAATTTTGTTCCGCACTTGAAGCCTCATATATTTCAGAAAAAAAATTAAAAAAGTAATAATAAACATTTGATTGCTTAACAAATTACAAACGAATGTGTAACCTTAAGCAAAAGATTACTTTTTTAACTAATTGCCTTTTAATGAAATATGTGAACTGTCGGGTGCGGGACAAAGTGACTACTTTTTCGTGGAACGGTCTAATACATATTTTTTTTAACTGTTGTTTCTCAGCGAATGAGGTATGTTTCCTTTATATCTTAAAATTAATATTTTGATTAAGCAAAAATATTAACTAATTCATAAGCAAGTTACAAGAGGTTGACTTTAGCTGTACCGCACGCGACGCATGCAAATAAACTACATTTAAAATAACAAAATTATTAAATAAAAATATAACTATGTCAAGAGTATCTTTGTATCAAATGTGAAGATTAAAAATTTGCTTAACCCTGTTTAATTGAAATACTAAGAGATATGACAAAATATTGATGAAAGTTAAGAGTCTTTTTTGTCTCGCGCGCTTCGGTGAAATATCCCTGAACAACCATTTTAGAAATCTCCATTAAAATTAATATCTGCTCTTTCACAGATTAGCAAAACTAAATTTTTACTTAATTTATTTTTTTTATTTTATTTTATTTTATTTATTTATTTATTTATTTATTTTTTTAGTCGCTAATATAAATTTAAGTCTAAAGCCTCTTTCACAGATTAGCACAAAGCTGATTTTTTTTAATCGCTAATATAAATTTAATTTAAATCCTATGGAATAAATATTACTCTTTCCGTCATAGAATCGTTTTAATGCTTCGTAATAATTACTTTTTTTGCACGTAAGTTATTTTATTTCCACTAATAATATGAAGAATTACTCCTCTTGTATTGCGGTAATCATAACTGTTAGCTTCACAAACGTGAAAATTAATGTAATGGTAGTTAATAAAAACGTCTAGAAAAGTTCTTCAATAACTCTTCCTCAAAAAAAAAAACATTTAGATAGTAACTAATAACTGCAGTAGAG